>NW_026595511.1:0-17029 GCF_907164565.1 Psammomys obesus | reverse complement strand
ACCATACCTACACTCAAAAACAGAAAAATAGCTAAACCTAAAGGAGAGAAACAAAGAAAAGCAACAGACAAAAAAAAAAACAAAAAACGAGCAGGGGTTAGCTAGATAGAAAGAAGTTGAAACACTTGACAGTGTAGTTTTGGTGCATCTGTAAACCACTAGGACTGCTCGGAGAAACAGTAGAGAGGACACTCAAAAGCAGAAGAACCAAAGGACCCTGTAATCACACTTCTGGGCACGTTACTATAAGGACCATTTCCCTTACAGAAAAAGGAAAAGCATAACTAAAAATTTGGTTATATTTCACCGTTTACTCTCTTTAACAAAGTTAGCCTATGATATTACAAGGATTTTGGTGCATGTCACAGTAGAATTGATTTTATTTGCTGATCCAAATACAATTTCAAGAAAACTGTGGGCCATCCACAAAAAAAGTAGAAGAAGCCTGCTTTCAAGAGACATTTCCAAGCAGGTTCTCATCTTTGGCTTATTAAGATTTAGGGCCAGAAAATCCTTTGTTATAAGCGGCTCTTCTCAGTATCACAGGATGTTTAAGAGAAATCCTTAATAATTTACTAAATGCTGTAATCCTTCAAGTTGTAACAACCAAACCTGTCTCCAGACATAGCCAAACTACAGGCAAAGTTACTCCCTGTGTAGTGGATCTAAAGCCAAGGGTGGTTTGACAAAATGGTTGAATCAAATTACAGAAGTTAGACCTCATGCACTAACATTTTAACTTTGGACATAAGCTATAATATGCAAACTAAATAACAGAAAGCATGAAATACAAATTATTCTGCCAGTATAAAACATGGGCAAATAGGAACAAAAAAAATTAACAACAACAACAACAAAAAAAAATTTGGTGCTCACCCATATATGAAAATGCTGGTTGGAGCAAGGAGGGAAGGCATGAAAAAAACTTATTCAAAATGATGAGCGATGTTGCTAGAAAGAAAGAACATTCTAAAAATATTACAAGCCAGTTTTTTCCCCCTTTTTGTGAGTGCTCAAGGAAATAAAACCATAGTTACATTTGCTGTTTTCCTCTTTTAGACTACCATCTGGCCATCCACACTTTCACTAGAAAAAAAAACCTCTAGCAACTGGGACTAAAATAGTTAATGTACCACCCCATGTGTCATGGATATGCCAGAGTCTACAGTTTGCTCAGTTATGCCCCTAAAGGAAGACACTAATGTCCTTAAAAGACAAAAAAAAAAAAAAAAAAAGAAGTAATTCACTCAGAGTATGCTAACCAACTTACAAGATTTCTGTCTGCCTTTAGGAATACAGAGTCCAAAGGGGGAAAGAAGGGCACAGTAAAAATCATTTTATATAACAGAGAAGTACTAAATCAAAGTTGTTTATTAGACATGAACTCTCATCCAAATATCTAAAAGCAGTTTTTATTTTCTTTTCTAATCAAACACAACAAAACACAACTGAGTATAGTCAGTGAATTTCCATGCTGCAAACATTTGTTAAGAATGAGTGAAGTTGGACTTCAGAGTGGCTTTGTCAGTAAAGTCCTGCTGCTCAGTAAGCAGACTTGAGTTCTGATCCCCAAATCCAGAAAACACTGGACATGGTAGCGTGCACCTGTGATCTCAATGCTCCAACTGGGAGATGAGAGAAGGGGTAGAGAGAGTCCCAGAAGCTTACTGGCCAGCTAGCATGGTATATGCAGTGGCAAAATAACCAGAGATCCTGCCTCAAAATAAGGGGTACTGTTGTGAGAATAGAACCCAAGATTATCCTCTGACTTCTATACGTGTGCCCTGGCACACTCTCACATACATACATACATACATACATACATACATACATACATACATACATACAGTCAAAACAAAGAATGAGTAAAATAACATAAATAACATATTACAAGAATTACTAAATTCTTGTAATATTCCACCAGAAAGAGTTAAAGATCCTTCGTATAATGTACATGCAATTTATCAATATATCTAAATGAGTTTAATATTCAAAAGCTATGAAAGGAAAACTGAGTTGGGTGTGGTGGTGCATGCGATGATGCATGTAATACTGTAAAGTAATACTATGCATATTGGTGCATTCTATACCTCAGCACTCAGGAGGTAAAGGCAAGCATGCGAGTTCCAAGTCAGCATTAGCTTTAGGAGACCCTGTCCAAGTAAAACAAAGCAAACAAAAACAAACACCACAAATAAGCTAACGGGTGCCTCTTGCATCTTTACTGGCCTGACCTTCTTCCTTTTCTTTCTCTAGCCCACAAAGGCAGGCTATGGTATGAAGAACCTACAGTCACCAGTGGAAGAACTGTAATCACTAAATACAGGGAGACCCCGTGTCACTCTATCAAGACATGCTTTGAGCTCTCTCCCAAACAAAGGTGACAGGACAGAGGCAGGCCTCGCTACCCAGGACCTGTCCTAGCACAGGATTTTAACCTAACTCTTGAACATTTGGGAGGTTATGAAAAGTTATGAAAAAGAAGCGCACACACAGAGCTAACATGAAAAGCAAAATTAAATAGAGAAAGCAAGAAGGTTTAAGGATAATCATCAGTCTCAGAGATTAAGAGGTTATCATATCCGTAAGATGAGGTACAGCATGACAAAATTTTGTGTACAAGTTCCCATTCTCATACAATGGTATGAAACCTTAGACAACCAAAGAGAATATCCTAATGAATTTTCAGGGTTGGTGAGATTTCCAAGTGAGTAAGGAGACTTGCTGCTAAGCTTGAGGACTAGAGTTCAATCCAGGACACATGGATGGAGAGAACTGATTTCCATAGGTTGTCCTCTTATCTCCACTCACATGCATGTACACACACACACACACGTGCACATATACAAACATGTACACACACATGTGATACACACACACAAACACAACAAACACACACATAATTTTGTAAAAGATATTCAAAATTTTTTTTTCAGAGACAGAATAGGTGCACGATAGTTTCGGGTATTAAAGAACTGACTAAAGTACAAATCTGGAAGAATGACTAGAAAGTATAATTTATCAAGCCGTTTGACTTATAGGAATACCTACATTCCTAATACTCTCAGAGGCTCAGGCAGGGGGATCATCAAGAGCTGAAGGACAATCTGGACTACACTGTGAGTTCCAGGCTAGCCTTGGTGTCAGCCTGTATCCTGTCTCAAAAAACAAAAACAGAACACCAGGGGCTGGAGGGATGGCTCAGTGGTTAGTAACCCCACCAGCTGTTCTTGCTGCAGACCTAGATTCTGTTTCCAACATGCACAGGCCTGCTCATAACCACCTTTAGCCCCACTTCCAGTGAACCTAACCCCCTCTTCTGCCCTCCTTGGGCACAGGGACACACATATGTACGCCTACATGCAAACACGTAAATAAAAAAATTAAAAATTAAGAAAAAAGCAAGCAAAAGGATACACCTTATTAAGTAAAAAGCATGGAATAGTAAACAAAAAACAAGTTGCAAAAATATAGAGTATAATAATATTTACATAAAACATGGCAAAACATTCTAATTTCTGTAGAAATACACACACATATTAATGGATCTAATGCATAAGAGTAGGAGGCAAGCTAAGGGGGAAGACTTTGGCTGGACAGGTAAAGAAATGTGGTCATTATCATCAGATTTATGGCAGTTCCAACACAGCCAAGGGAATAGCGAGAAGGAAACAAGGAGAGCCATGAGGATCCCTGTTTCACTTAAGAACATGAATCTTAGTTAAGTCAAGACAGTGGCAGTAAAAGGAAATTAGCTTAAATATGCACATTAAAAATTTAAAGGTAACCATGAAAACCATCTTGAGATCGGTACTTTTTACTTTCAAATAATCAGAAGACAGTGATGACACAGAAAGCAACTAACTAAAAGGTAGTGTATTATAACCAAATATGTGAATAACCACAACAAAAAGTATAGTTAAATCCACCAATGAAACAGGGAGAGCTGGGCTGAGAATATAGCTCGGTGGTAAAGTGCTTGCCTGCCAAACCTGAGGACCTGAGTTTGGTCCCAGAACTCGTGTGAAAACAAATGGATGCAGTGCACATATCTGTAATCCCAGCACTCTGGTGAGATGGGAGTTAGAGACAAGAGAATCACCCAGTAACTCCCCAGCACAGCAACATAAATAAGAGAGAGTTTGCCTCAAAAAAAAAGAGAAAAAGTACTTCCCAAAGTGCTGCCCTCTGACCTCCAGGACACAGCAGCAAATGAGCCCACAGTCATTCACATACTCATGCACAGTGAAAACAGAAACATAAACTAGAAACAGAGATGCATGCACTTATTGAAGCTTTGAAACACGCAGCCACACGCCACCCACAAAGTATAAATGAATGAAATACACACTAAGATAAAATGACAGAGGACAGGTGAAAATAAAGACATGTCATCAAACAATAATAGGTTGATAAGTTTTTAAAGTAAACACAGCAGTAGCGACATGAAAGCAACTAGAAACAAAACTATCATCAATGGAAAAAAAAAAAAAAACCCAGCAACTCTCCTGTTGATGAAGTATGCAACCAGGTAAATAAATGGCCACCCCACAAACACACACTTAGTGATATACTTTCAAATCGTAAAATGTAAAAACAATATTAGACCAACAAAAAGTGACTTCCACAATTGTATTTCATGAGATTTAAAACATCTTTCTCAAGTCTATGTTTAAAATAAGTAAAAAATACAAATAAAGGGATTTTAATAAATGACTGCATAAATGTAAGTGTATAATGGCACATGCACACATCAACAGAAAACCAAACAAAACATGAGCAGCTCAAAAGTTCACCAAAGTCTTGAGGCATTAAAAAAAAAAAAAAAAAAAGAACATTCTTGAACAGCCTAAATAATATGTAAGGACAAGTAACTGAACCCTTATTGGTTAGATGGCATCACGTGGGCAAAGATCTAAATGGCAGTCCTGATAAAGCTAGGGAAATGGGCAAAGCAGAAAACTCCAGGTCAGAATGTAAGTTTGCAGTGCCATTCTACAAAACAAAACAATTTGAAACTATCCATCAGAAAGTGTTAAAGTGCATACATCTTGAGTCAGCAATTGTGTCTCTTTAATCCCTTCTTATTAAAGCAAAGTCCACATAATCAGAAAACAACCCTGTAACAGTATAGAGTTCTAGTAATTATAACAGCAAAAAGCAAATATCTTATGATGAAAATAATGGTTCCATCATTTATGTACCGTTTATGTATTTCATACAATGTCATGCACTAACATGGAAGACCCCCCCCCCATGAAAGGGTTTTATTCATGTTATCCATATCATTCAAATTAGGTCCTTGCAAAATGAATTCAAACGGAGATCGAATACACAACACACCTTTTACTCATGGAGAGGAACATGGCTTTCATAGTTTATATGTATTCAACTTTTCAGTTTACTGAAATCTTTTATGATTTGTGCTGCTTGCATAATTTAGAAAAATAACACTCATTTTTTAAAACTGTCTTATTGACTACCCAAAAAAAAAAAAAAAAAAGCTGGGATCTTTCTGTTCCTACCACACATTTGATCAAACTCAGCAGAGAACAGAGAACAAATATAAACTTCCAATTGTCCAACTAGAATACTTGATGTCTCCTGACTTCTCCTGATTTGCAGACTGTTTATTATTCATCAGAGATACCCTACTGCTCCACTTACTCCAAGTGTTCCTTTACCACCACCCTAACTAAAGAACCTCCTAGCTTTAAGAACTGCAACCTCCAAGGTACCATTTATCTCATTTGCTTCCACCTTTCTCTATCTACAACTTCCTAGAACTCAATCTTTAAAACGAGGTCAACAAAGTGAATAGATTGTAATAAACAAATAAACAAATAAATAAAACTGGGGACAAAACTTAGCCATAAGTGAGCTGGTAGGCTCAGATGTACAGTGACCACACTGAAGTCATAGAACTCTTTTAATGTTTTTGTTTTGTTTCTAGTCTGCTTCCACATGTTACAAAGGCAAACTCGAAGGCAAGGATTGTTCACTCACAACTGTATCCTAAAAGCCTGCAAAGAACTTTAGGCAGTTCCAACAGTTGTTGAAGCCTGACTTAGCACCATAGCCATATGCACAGACAGCTGAGATTATAATAAAAAGGCTAATTATTTTCAGGAAAAGCAAGTTCTCTGCATATTGGTAGGCATTTTCTGTAATAACTTGATCTACTTACAAGGCATAATATTTAGCAGCGTGACTCCTAGCAGCTTCAAGAAGGATTTACCTCACTGATTTCTTTGTGCCCGCATGGTGACCACAGCTGAGATGCAATATGGAGCAGAAAAAAACAAAAGCACAACTTACTCTTCATTCCTGCTTTTGATGCAGGGCTGGTAGAGGACTTTTATGGCATTACAGGCAGAGCTGGAGTCAGCTTCCGATGTATCTTCCAACAGTGGGAACTTCCTCACACACCCAGATCTTCTCAGGGGTTCAATCACCAAACTGTCTGAGTTTAAAATCCAGAGCTAAAGTATGAGAAGAGAAGTTCACAATGGAGAATATTGCTACTCTGTCTATATAGTATATCACCACTACACAAAGCCACAGAATAGAACAACAAAAAAAAAAAAAAAAAAAAAACCCATAATTACATACATAATATAAAAGTAAGCTAGGCCCTTAAATTTTATTTTTATTTTATGCAGCATTTGGGAGAGCAACCATATAGTTTTTTTTTAAAGTGATTAGGGGAAAAAAAAAAACATCTAGTATATAAATGGCAATGCTAGAATGAGTCTGAAGTATTTGGAGCTCCCAGACATCAGTGAGGGGTCAAACAATGTGAGCAATGAGAGGCAAAGAATAGAAAGAGAACGCAGCATGAGATGAACAATGAAAATGTCTATGTGGCTAACAGGATGGAAGGTAAATTTATGTGCTTCCAGTACACCCAATAGATGGAGCAAAGCACTAGCTGCAATGGGGCTTCCGGGGCAAGGCAAAGCCTGCTGTGCAGGGACAAGTCTCTGCAGAAGGGGCGACTGTGAGACACGAGCACCCAACTGTCAGCAGCTGTGAATGGGTGCACTGGTCAAGAGGACCTGTGGGCCACAGCAATGTCCACTAGAAGAGATAAATTCATTCACCTTTTATGTACGGTGATAGTTATCTGAGTTAAAAAATATACATATTCTAATTCTGAATTAAGTTAGAAAGTCCTCTTCTAAAGAAGTAACAAATGCATGTGCAATGATGATTTTCTTGTAGCATTGTCCTTAGTAGCTATACAGCAGAATTCTAGTTATTAAAGAATAGAATCCAACCTACATTTGAACCAACAAGAAACAATACTCATTGCTACATGGAGCTCTTATTGAATAGCTAATCTTGTACCACTGCTTTGATTTGTTTTGTTTTTCATTAAAAATTCAAATACCTGTGAGAATTCTTAGAAATCGCTGTATACAGATAGAAAACACATGTTTTATGTACATACATATCAAACTGTTATAATGATTGGCTCTGGAAAGCATGACATAACTGAGCTTAAGGAGCGGACCAGGATCGGGAAAATAGCTCTTTATGTTCTTCAGATTTTTCTGAATATAATTCAAAAATGTATCCTAGCAAATTTTTTTTTTATAAATTACAGTTTATTCACTTTGTATCTCCCCATAAGCCCCTCCCTCCTCCCCTCCCAGGCCCACCCTCCCTCCCCCTTCTTCACGCATGCCCCTCCCCAAGTCCACTGATAGGGGAGGTCCTCCTCTCCTTCCTTCTGATCTTAGTCTATCAGATCACATCAGGAGTGGCTGCATTGTCATCTTCTGTGGCCTGGTAAGGCTGCTCCCCCCTCAGGGGGAGGTGATCAAAGAGCAGGCCAATCAGATTATGTCAGAGGCAGTCCCTCTTCCCATTACTATGTAACCCACTTGGACACTGAACTGCCATGGGCTACACCTGTGCAGGGGTTCTAGGTTATCTCCATGCATGGTATTTGGTTGGAGTATGAGTCTCTGGGAAGACCCCTGTGTTCAGATTTTCTAGTTTTTAAAAAAGTAAAATTTCAATGTAAACAGATTAAAAGATGATTTTCAACCAGAAAAAAAAAAAAAATCTTTTGACACAAGAAAACTAGGGCAAGGAACATGGTTCAAGTGACATTTGAGAATATGGAGCCAGGGTCAATCTCCAGAGCCCATGTAAAAATCTAGGGCTGGCAGTATAGAGCTGTACTAGTAGTGGGTAGACAGTGAGCCCTGGGGCTCACTGGCACTTCAGTTGAATTGGCTGAGCTTCAGGCTTGGTGAGAGATCATCTCAAAAAAAAAAAAAAAAAATGTGGAGAACAGTTGATGAAGGTCTGTTCATGGGCCCAAGGCCTCGAAACATGGACACACAAAGAAAACAAACACCAATTTCAAAATATGGTGATGCTATCCATTTCATATTACTCTGTGAGTTTCCTGAAGACATTCTGCTTCAACCTTGAGCACCTAGCAAAGTGCTTTTCAGATAAGAAGCACTCTGTATGGGTTAACAAGTTGAAGAAAAGAGATGC
The DNA here is from genome assembly GCF_907164565.1 of Psammomys obesus. Taxonomy (NCBI): domain Eukaryota; kingdom Metazoa; phylum Chordata; class Mammalia; order Rodentia; family Muridae; genus Psammomys; species Psammomys obesus. Next base: position 8,512 of record NW_026595511.1, on the reverse strand, counting down.
AGAGAGGAGTATGGTCCAGGCTGTTTGAGGTTTCCAAACAAATAGACAAAATTTATTTGTGCAGAGCATCCCTCTAAACATTGGTGGGAGGATCCTGGCCTCTGCAACACGTGGGGGTGGGTTTAGATCCACCAACGACAGCCTCTTCTCCAAACTTGCTGCTATTCCTTAAATATCAAGCTGTCAGAGGCTTAAAGCCAAGACCAACAAATCCAGAGAGAAGAGAACGACACAGTGTGATGGGACATTGTTCAGAAGAGTCATTAGCAAGAACAAAAGGCATCATTTTGGACATGAGCTTTTGAAGAACAAAACCAGGGTTTTCTTTCTGACTGCACCCCCAGAACCTAAAATGAAGGGGGTACCCAGTCAGGTGGTACTAAATGGAATGAGCTTGATTTGTGGATTCGCTGATATTAAAAGTTCAATTTATGCGGGCTGGAGAGATGGCTCAGCAGTTAAGAGTATTGCCTCCACTTCCATAGGTTCTGAGTCCAATTCCCAGCAACCACATGGTAGCTCACAACCACCTACACAGTCATCTGATGCCCTCTTCTGGCATCCAGGTGCACATGCAGATAAATCTTAAAAATAAATAAATCTTAATAATATAAATCTTTTTTAAAAAAAGTTCATTTATGGTCATCTTCTAGTTTCTAGATTGGAGAGATAAGAAAATAGAATGATGGAAACTAAAATTAAATTTAAAACACTTCTGAGGCCCTTGGATTACGAAGCTATAAAAAAGTAGATGGAAAGTCCTTACCAAAATATACACTTTGCCATCCTGACCTTGAACTGTGAACCTGAAAGTGCTTCTTGTGGAGGAGAGTTCCACCAGACACTGGGCAACAACACTCTGAACAAACTGGGACCTGTTGAAACAGAAAGCCGTCATCACCATGTGCCTCTCACGATTCTAATAAGGCCAGACTCACAGGCAGCTTTAAGGCACGTATATCACGTCCCAGGCTTTTCTGACCATCCATTGCTCTAGAGGCTTTCCTAATGTGCGCTTTGGAATACTAGATTGTATTTGTTCCAGTCCCCTTAAAATTCATCCTGGCTGCTATCATTAATGAGCTTGTGATAATTAGTATAGACCAACGAGTTGGTCTATGCTAAGTAGAATCACCTGGGAGACAAACTTCCAGCCATATCTGTGAGGGATTATCTCTGTTAGAATAGTGAAAACAGAAAAGGCCCATCTTCTCTTTGGATGACACAGGACCATGTGCTAAGGTCCTGGACTGAGTAATGCGGAGAAAGCAAGCTGAGCACCAGCATTTATCAACTTCCGCTTCCTGTGTGCAGTGTCACCAGCTGCCTCCATGTCCCACCACCATTACTTCTCTGCCACCAGCTACGTACTCCTGAATCGTGAGCCGAAATAACCTGTTCCTAAGTTGCTTGTATTCGTTATTTGGTCATAGCACTGACAAGTCACTCATACACACCCTATCTGCTGAATTAAAAACCACTGACAACTCAACATTCATTCATGCCATAGCACATTCATACTTAGGTATATCAAATACCTAAGAAGGTGAGAAATTTCCTACCAAAGATAGTATCAAGACAATCTTTTTCATTTAAACTGCCTTAAGTGACACTTCTAAGGTATGGCATCGAAGCACATGCAGAAGGATATATATTAAGGACGCCATAACTTTTAAATATCAATAATTAGCACACATGCACTGATTTGCTTTCTGATTTGATGTCATAAATACCAGGACAGAAAACAACTTAGGTGAGGAAAGGGCTTACTTAGCTTCCACTTTATAGTCCATCATTATCCAAGTTAGTCGTGATAAAACCTCACAACCAAAGAAACTTAGGGAGGAGAGGGTTTATTTGGTGAACACTTCCGCATCACTGTTTGCCTTCAATTAAGTCAGGATAGGAACTCAAACAGGCCTCAAATCCTGGAGGCAGGAGCTGATGCAAAGGCCATAAAGGGATACTGCTTTCTAGCTTGCTCAGCCTAATTTCTTATAAACCCCAGGACAACCAGCTCAGGGGTGGCATCACCCACAAGAGGTTAGGCCCTCTTTCATCAATCGCTAATTAAGAAAATGCCCTATGAACTCTGTTACAGCTCAGTCTCATAAAGGCATTTTCTCAGTCATTTCTGATGTCTATAGCTTGGGTCAAACTGACATAAAACTAATCGGCACACCCATCAAGGGAAGCCATGGCAGAAACTCACGTCAGGTACAGGCCATGGAGAACTGCTGCTTACTGACTTGTTCCCCATGGCCTGCTCAGTCTGCTTCCTTATTCCAACTATGACCACCTCCTCCGGCATGGCACTACCCACCATGAGCTGAGCCATCCCACACCAATCATCAGTCAAGAAGATGTTCCACAGACATGCCCACAGGCTAATCTGACAGAGACAGATTCCCACGTGACTCTAGTTTGTGTCAAGCTGGCAAAAACCAACCAGCACAACATACTATAGGTAACTTTTGTTTGTGAACAAATAGAGTAAGAGAAAAAACACTGATATACCTAAAGGCTAAGTACCATTTTTAATAAGTAGGCATCCCATGAAACTAATCTCCATTTCCATTTTTAAACATTAAAGCCAGGACTAATATTCAAAAGCCTAAGGCTGGCTAGGTTAGATGATCGTAGATATTTGGAACATAGGATCAGAAAAAGAAACCCTGTTGCAAGTATATTTATATCAACACGTTTGTCCATAGCACCATATAAGCAAAAAATAGGTCTTCAAATTGTGCATGTGTGTGGTTTGGTTCATCTGATAGCAACTCACAGAGCCTTTAAAAAGAAAAGTCCTTTTCCAAACAGTTATGATGCTCAATCCATTGTGCCTATCCTTTAGCACATTTTAAATTATACAATAAGGTAATTTTATATTCGTACCTTGGTATGTTAGGAAAACTCCCCTCGGATGGCTGGATAATTATCTCTGTCATGTAAAATTTAGTTGTTTCTGTCAACAACAACAGCAAAAAAATTAAAATCTTCCCAACACAATGATACGCTGATGCACTGACATGCTGGCCCTAAATTACGAACTTCCAAGCTGTTTTGTTGACTGTTCCACATACTGATAAAACTGGATTTCAGCAAACCTTTTCCAAACGTACTGGTTTAAAGAAAAGACACTTCATCTTTGTAAGAAAAAGCTTCAGGTCACTGGGACTTTGTTCAGAATCTACATCAACGAGAAGACCTTACACATGGGAAGTCAGGATCTCAAGGTCTTAGCCCAAAAGCAAGACCTTGGCTCCTCACGTCTATGCACTAACTACATATTAGTCACTAAGGGAGGCTTTTTAATTAGGGCGCCCAAAGCACAGATCTATAATGGTGACATCATTTTCTACCTGGAACCTTATTGACTGCATTCATTCACAGTCCTCATCAAATCTAACTTTGTTTATTTTTCTGATTATAAAATATTAAACAGCAGACTAGATGTTTGATAAACATTATTATATAGACAACCATCTTGGACTGTTTAAAAATCCATTTAAAGTTTGGCTACGAGTCTCAGCATCTGCTTCGATACCCTGATCAGTAGTGTTTTTCAGTAGTCCTCTTTGCTGTTTGCTCCCTGTCTTCTCCAGCTTCCGATGTCTATCCCATTTGTCCTTCTGAATGAAGATTGACCATCTTCCCTAGGGTCCTCCTTCTTGTTTAGTTTCTTCAGGAGTACAGATTTTAGTATGTTTACCTATATTATGTGTCTAATATCCACTTACAAACTTTGGGCAGAGTGCAGTGGAAGAAGGGAGTGATAGAAAGACCTGGAGGGGACAGGAGCTCCACAAGGAGACCAACAGAGCCAAAAACCCTGGGCCCATGGGTCCCAGCAGAGACCAATGGCTCCAACCAAAGACCATGCATGGAGAGGACCATTACCCCTGCTCAGATATAGCCCATAGGCAGCTCAGTCTCCAAGTGGGTTCCCTAGTTAAGGGGAACAGGGACTGTCTCTGATATGAACTCAGTGGCTGGCTCTTTGATCACTTTTGCCAGGCCACAGAGGAAGACAATGCAGCCAGTCCTGATGAGACCTGATAGGCTAAGGTCAGATAGAAGGGGAGGAGGTCCTCCCATATCAGTGGACTAGGGGAGGGGCATGGGAGGAGAAGAGACAGGGAGGGTGGAAATGGGAAGGGATGAGGGAGCAGGCTACAGCCAGGTTACAAAGTGAATAAACTGTAATAAATAATAAATAAAACTTTAAAAAAGAAAAAACAAGCAAAAAATCCATTTAAAGATTTATTCTCATCAGTAACAAGGGAAATGCAGAACAAAATTTTTTAGCATTAAACAAAATATATTTAGATTTTAAATATATCATGGTATATGCTTATTAGAAATGGACAGGTTTACTCACATATTGCTCTCATAATTGGAAATTATAGATTGCTGAATGATCTCCTGCTAAAATTTTTAAAATTATATGTATAGTTTAGCATCGTAACCAAGTAGTGACCACTTTATCTTAGAGAAAATTTGCAAAAATATTACCAAACTACAAAGATGATAATACTAAACACACTAAAAATAAATTAAAATCTCTGAAAGCTAAAGAAAATTGTTATTTGGGCAATAGAATTTTGATTGTATTTTAAATTTTAAGGAGGTCAAATTAAAATCAGAAGTCATTTAAAATTAGTGTTTTCTTAAAAATAATGCTGTCCACTTATAATACTACCAGAAAGTTGAATTTTCTTAACATTTCAATTGTTTGATATAAGACAAAGAAAAGGTTAAAAATATAATCAATAAAAATGTGCAAGGGTTATTACATGTCGTTAGGTATCCAGAAGCATGAACAGATGTTTTCTTTCACTTCTGTCAATTTCACCTTACCATTTTGAAGTCTTATTGTCACATATAGAATTGGATCATTTAATGTCACACAGTGACAGGTCTTAGCTGTTGACAATCATTAATTCCAGAGCCACTAAGCCAGTTTCATGCAGAGGGTACTCAGGTGCTGTCATTCCCATCCAACTACCCGCTCTCTCAATCTTTCTCAAGCTTTCTCGGGTCACGTTCTTCTATCTGGGTACAGGTGGAATTTCTCTTAATAGGCAACAGCTAGCAGCGTATCACCTTGCTCTGTCTGCTTCTTTGCTGAGGGGGCTTTCAGTTGCTATAAAGTCCTGGGGTTAACAGTTATTTCTTTGTGCACACTGACAATGCCATTCCCTCTCTTCAAATTTCCATTACTGCTGCTTCTTTGAAGGTGATCTGTCATTTTTTTTTTTCCTTACCTGCTTTTAAGATTTTTTTTTCCTTTGCTTTTTCACTCTGCTGCATTACTTTGATGCACGGAGATACAGATTTCTTTTTATTTATCTTACTTGGGCCTTACCGAATTGAAATTCATTGTGCCTCTTGAATCTGTAGATTGTTCTTCAACATTTCTTAGAATTCTCAGCAACTCTTTGTTCAAACATGGCCCATGCTGCCTCCTTTTCCTCTCTTTCACAAAGAAGTATAATTAAACACACAGTGGACTGCCTCATTCTACATCTTCGTCTATACTCCACATATTACCTTTTTGCTTCGGTATTCAGAGTGAAAGATTTTTCTCATCTTTCTTCTGCTTATAATTCTTGATTAGACTTGTATCTAGTCCTCTATCAACAACTCCCTGAACTGCTAGTTTCAATTATAAAGCAGTGCAGCCTTAAAGATTCTATCACAGAGCTTTTCCAACACTGACTGTTGCATTCATTTTGTGTCCAGCCACCTTCAGATCTATCTTTTACATCGTTAAATACACCAAGGATGCCTTACAGTTTATTTAGGAGATTACAATTACAATGAGAGGTCTGTTTCCACTGCTAGCTTGTTGGGATAGTTCCTATTAAAGTTGTGATGAATAAGAAATGTCCCCACAGGTTCATGTTGAAGGCCCAGCTGATGGCACTATGTTGAGAAGTTATAGAGTTTAGGAGGTGGACCCTAGAGGAAATAGGTACAAAGGGTGGTCCTGAGGAATGTGTGGGGGCATGTATCTTAACTCCAAGTCCCAGTATTGTCTATGAGCAGAGCAGCCTCTATCACACAAACCCATTGTGATAAATTCCTGTCTCTACAGTGACAAGGACTTTGCATCCAGCCACCTTCACAGCTGTCTTTTACACTGCTAAATACACCAAGCATGTTTTACAGGTTATATACGAGGTTCAGACAACATGTCTGAAGCCAGGAGGTAAAATAAATTCTGTTTCTTTATTTTCTTTCTCAGGTGTTTTGGTTACAGCTGTGAAAAGCCATGATGAGAGATAGGGGCATCCTAGTTAACATATCTGCCTAATTAGGTTTGGTAATACAACAAACATTGTACTTGAAATTTTACCTGTCAGAATCTGCTTTAGAATGAAAAGTTTGCTTCCAAAGGTGAGAGATGTCTGCCTTTGACAGCATCTAGTGGCATTTCTAGTCCCAAGTGGACAACTAAGTCAAATAAGTTCCCACAGTGGCCAGGGCCTACTAACCATTTCAGCTCTGCTTCCCATCACCTTGCTGGGAGGAGGAGAGCCTTTAGAATCTCGGCTTTTTGCGGAGACACTGTTCTCTGTTCTTAGAAGTCATTCATTTCTGTCTGTAATTTCCAAAGCAATCAGGGCAACTGTTACAGAGAACTGACACCTTCCAGGGAGGTGTGCCTGCAATTTTTTTGCTAACTTTGCTTTAGGGGTAACTTCCTCATATATGTCCAGACCCTTTATTTCTTCCTGTGTGTTAGTCTAGACACTGTCCTAGCATCTTGCTTGTCAGCCTGAAGAACTCAGCCTGTTGGGATTTTCTGTAGAACAAGTCTAATTATAATGCTTTATTTCTATATGTTTATCTAGAAATATTTCTACTTTCTCTTTAATTTTGAAGAATACCTTTCCACAGAGGTACTCTTGGGTGATGAGTTTTCCTGACAGCACTTGGTATGTCTTACTTTGATGTCACTTGGAGGTCACCATTTTTCTGAGACGTTCTCCTTGGTTGTGTCATGAAGTCCCTGTGTGTTTGATTTTTTCCTCTGCTCTTTGATCCATTCTGTCTCACTGCCTTTCAGCAGCCTTATACCATTTGGGGCAAGCTGAAATTCTTCTCATAAAAATTACTGTCTTTCTCCAAATTTCTCCCAGATTTCAATCTGTGCTTTCAAATTTGTTTTATGACATCTTTTTTCTACACATTCTAAGACTCAGCTTATATGTGTGTTGAAACACTTGACACTGTCCCATAAGTCTGAGTTTCTGTTGATCTGTTTTAGTTATTTCTCCTCTGTGTCATTTGGATTGGCTATTTTTATCATTCTAAAAATTTAATACTTTTTTTTTAAATCCTCTATCTTCTCAAATCTGTGGCTTGGATTATCTAGTATTTTTTTCTTGTAAGATACTATTGTTTTCAATTCTAAATTTACCTATTTGTTCTTTCTGTGGAATTTGATATTTGCAATTATTCAAAGATTATTCTTTTAATTCTCTATTATTTATTATAGTTATTTCAACAGATTAGCTTCCTAATCTATACACTTATTCAGCATCTGTAAGTCATTATTTTTCTTGAATATAAATCACTCCTTTCTGCTTTGAAGATTAATAATTTTCCCTGCAATATACTGCATTAACTTTAATCTTTTGTTTTGATCTTGATTTACCCATATAGTAGTCAATTAATTGACTTAAACTTACACTGTGAAACAGGTCAACTGTATGTCTACAATGTAGCCACTAACTCTGCTCAGTTCCTTAAAATAAGTTTTACATTTATTTGTGTGTGTGTCTATGTGTATGTATGTGTGTGTGTGTGTGTGTAAACCCGTGTGCATACATGAACAGCATGTGTATATGAAGATGAGAGAACAATACATGGGTTTTTCATTCCCTTCTACCATCATGTGCATTCAGGAGATTGAACCTAAGCTATTAGGCTTGGGTTGGCCACTGAACCCTCTTGCCAGCCTTCTATTCAGTTTTACAATGTTCATTCCAACTTCCTGAAGAGTATCAGCTGTACAAGCTTATGCTAACTCCCCACAACTATTTGGGAAAAGGATCTGCTCAAATATTGAGAGGCAGGAATGTGCTCTACACAAGATGCCTTCTGTGACATGCAAGTCTCCGAAGGAGGGAAACAACCAGAGGTCCCACCCGGCTCTGATTCCTACGAACCATGATTGGCATGGCACAGTAACCCTGGCAAAGGTGCAGTAGTGGCGCACGTACCGTGGCAGTAACCAACAGCTCTCTCATTGGACTTTAGACCCACTCAACAAGAAGAAAATCATTGTCTGGTACCGGAAACCAAAACAATTGCCCAGGGCAAATGAAGCCATGAGTATTAGAGGAGAATTTCTAACTACCACATATTAAGCCCAGTTACATTCTAAATATTTGTCCTTAGATAAGTGTAGCTCTCACATGTCATCAAGAAAATGTCTCTTTGAAAGCCTTAATTTTTTTTTTTTTTAATATTACATAAAGCGGCCATTTTCAAGCTCAGG
>NW_026595510.1:0-13074 GCF_907164565.1 Psammomys obesus | reverse complement strand
TGATGATGATGATGATGATGATGATGATGATGATGATGATGATGATGTGTGTGTGTGTGTGTGTGTGTGTGTGTGTGTGATGTGTAGATGGCATGCCTGTGCTTCAGTAAAACTACAAAGATAGAGAGAGGTCCTGGATTTGCCCAGCTGCCTGTAGTTTGCCCACTCTGATCCAATCAAGCACATATTGTCCTAAGTATCTATGTAAATTCTTTTCCTCTTTTTACAAAGCCCAAGTCAATTCCACTTTTCACCAATACATGTGTGTCAGTTACACAGAAGAGCTGTCTCCCTCCAGTGAACTCTAATGCACCATGTCTTCTGAATAAAATACACACTGTAGATTGTAGCCCTTTGGAGATTAAGGACTTCTTTTCAAAACTGGTGGAGCTGTGAATAGTTGCCAATACGCATCATTTTCTATCCAATTTTAAAAGGTTCACACCAGTGAACCCTGACATTTTCTAAAGATGAGGGCAGTGTGTCAAAGGACTTCAAGTCTCTACCACATCTTTTGAATTCATTATCTATTACTACATTGCAAGTACCCTGAAGCTGGCTGAACACTGAAAACAGCTGACAGTTGCTGTGGGGCAAGAATTTGGAAATTTAGCCGGATGAGTCTGCTTTTAATCTCTCCTTAGATTGCAGTCATGATGTCTTCAGAGGCTCAAGGCATCTAGACGCTCTATGTGGCTAATAGGTCTACTTCCAAGATGGTGCGCTCACGGTAGCCATCAGTGGGAACCTCTGTTCCTCACTGGGCCCTCTGTGGCTGCACTGCCTTCATGATGTCAGGTGGACACCCACCGAGAAAGCAATCCATGACACAATGCAAGGGACCCACTGTGACTTTATAGCTGACTGTGCTCAGAAGTCACTGTCACGTGGCTTTGTTCTGTGTGTGAGAAGTAGCTAACTCCATTCACACTCAAGAGCAAAGGAAATTAAGCTCCATCTCTTCAAGGGAGCAACGTCAGAGAACATGTGAACACATTTTCAAACTATCCCACACCTCCAAGGAATTGAATGACACCAAGATGATTATGATTAAAAAAAAAAAATGTTTTTAATTATATTTAGCCAGGCATGGTGGCACACACCTTTAATCCCAGTACTAGGGAGGCAGAAGCAGGAGGATCTTTGTGAGTTCAAGGCCAGCCTTGTCTACAAAGTTACATAGTGAGACCCTGTCTCAAAAAAAAAAAAAAAAAAAAAACACATATATTATTTGTGTGTGATGTGTATGTGTATGCTCATATGGCCACAGTGCATCACAGCAGTCAGAGGACAGAGTGTGGGACACCATTCTTTCCTTCTATTATGTGGGTCCTGGGGATGACACTCGGGGGTCAGTCGTGGTGGCAGGCATCTTCACCATCTGAGCCACCTGGCTGGCCCATAAATTATTTGTACCCTGTCTGGAGTCTCCCCATTGATGCCGGTACCATGCTCATTTCAAAAGGACCGAGCGCTAACACGTTAATACACAAAGTTAGGGGGAAATCGAGTGGTGCTCTAAGACAGTTCTGCGAATCAGACAGCAAGTGACTTTTGGAAGCATCTAAATAGAACCTTTGGCTAGTTAACTTCTAAAAATGAATTAAACTATAAAATGAAGAATGGATAATGAGTCCTGAGCCATTCCTCTCCACTTAAGATTCTCTCACAAATTTTGTCTAAGAAAGACCATGTATAAAATGATGGAAAATGGATAAGTTTTACTGAAAGAGGGACTGTCTTTAAAAATTTAAAAAGAACAAAGTCAGGATAACAATCCTGAACTAGTTAAAAATCTGCCTTCCAAATGGGCTAAGGAGAGAAAAACAAACAAACAAACCTGTTCCTCCCATAGCATTTGCTGAATTCTTAACTCCTATCGTTTTCCCTTAAGGCTTTTCATTGTGGATCTGCATATCTACCATCCTGCCGAGTATACAGACAGCCTCAGGAGGCAGAAGTGTCAGGAACAATCAATATAGTTGCAGAGAGTAAGAGGTACAAGGCACATTAGCACCGACCAGTGTCACACACAGTACATAATACACCAGCAGAAAAGAAACAGCTGTAAGTCAATGTAGTATTTTCCCTTGTTTCAAATGCCCTGTGTATAAACATGCAGAGGATTTATAATACAGCCCACGCCCATAAGGCATAAAGAGGTAAAGAGGTGGGAGCTAAATCAGTCCATTCTTGCAAAGACCTAAGTAAGTGTTCTTTAGGAAAGAGGAGAGAAAGTAGGGAAACTGAATTTTCAAACTGAATTGTGAGCTAGAGGCAGAGGAGAGGTTTGGGATGGACAGTGTCCACTCCATCCTTTCTTCTCCTCTAGGTCATGCCACCCAACCATGTGTGTGCACTTGGAAAGTAGAGTCAGTAGCTGCAGTTTCACATAGGACCATTTGTTTTCTATCCACAACCCGGCACAAGAGGTAGAGTTCAACACAAAAAGCTGAGCTGCAATGCTGCTTCACACTCCGTGTTAGAAGCCACTGCAGAGCCTGTTTTTTGTCTGTATTCCCTCATCAAGAACTGTAACTGGGTTCTTTTGCATATAGTCACCAGGTAGACAATGGTTTGTGTAACTCTAGATAGATCAGTCCCTTTGACAGACTTCAAGACCCACGAGAGCAACACGTGAATGGATGTATCCGCCTGAGCATACCCAACAGACTGTGAACGAGTTAAATGCGTGAATAAACAAACGAACCCAGAACCCTCGCGCTGTGTCTAGTAGGAAAGGAAGTGTGTGTGTATGTGAAAAGTAACTCCACAATCACACAAGGTTCCTAAGCCCTATACACTACACATCCCTCATCCCAACTCACATTGAATTTCATAATATTAAGACACATGAAACAATATGCAGACCTATACAAAAGTCAACAAATGCACAATTTATTGCATAGCAAAAGCAAAATAATATGAATCAACGACTTCACATTAAACAACATTTTGCAAAAACAATTTCACCTCGTGTTTTTTTTTTTTTTTTTTTGGTTATAACATCATTTTTGTCTATTCTCACGCACACGGAATTATTAACATCATCTGAAATACATTTTGGGATATGCACAAAAATTCCTCCATCATTTTCTCTTTGCAAAGCTGCCTACCCTTCAGCTTTTTGCTTCAATAATCTCTCACCCCACAAATCTCTCATCAAGCGCTGCTATCTCTGTAAAGCTTTTCTTAATTAAAATGAATGAGAAGGCCCCTCACTTGTCTATCATGGCATATGATATGTATCAGTTTCCAAGATTAGATAATAGACTCCAGAAATAATGCTGTCTTAATTGTATTTTTATCTTCCAAACCTCTACCCAGCGAGCTGCACACAGGGACTTCAGGTAGATTTTCTATCGAGCTGAATCTGAGGCTAAGCACTTCCCTCATTAACTACTCACACCAAGAGAAAACGAAGCCTTCAGCATACAGTCAAATCAAACAAAATAAAGAACATGGGATAAAACTCTTCAAAATGCTTCTAAGTATCCCCCAATCGTGGAATTAGTGGTTAATTACTTAACACTATAAGTCTGTCTCCAAAGGGAATAAATTAAAGCCTGGGCTAGAGGTTGTCACTTGCCCAAGGATAACTTTACACATATGGAAAATCAGGGACCACGTTTCAGTCTCTCCATCACACTCCCCACAACTGTAAAATACTACAGTCTTCTATAATTTCTCAGTGCCCCACATGCTCCAGGTCAGCTCAATAACAAATACCTTACCCACTGCCTCCAAATGCAGGCCAGACAATCATCTGACAACTGTCTTATGCTCCAAAGTGCCACCATCTCCATACAGATAGCATCGTTAAACTTAAGAAGCCAATGTCTGCATTGACAGTACGAAGCCCGGTGGCAATGTTTCCCATTTAGGACAGCATGTTCTAGTTTCATTGTGCTCTATTAGAACATACCTGCTGAATTGGATGTGAAATGAACTTGTAATTTAAGTATATGTATAACCATCTGAAGAGCAATTTGGTCATGAATTTTTGCTAGAAACATTTAAAAATAAATGCATTTAAAAATAACACAGAGACTCCCCCACCCCCTGCCCTGCCACCGCCACTAAATTTTGTATTATTACAGTATTTTTAAAATAATTTTATCAAAGACACTAAAGGTACGTGGTAAATTAAGACAAGCGCAAGGGTTATGCAGAGACTAAGAAATTATTGGAAAGGGGTGAGGTAGGTATATAAGTAGTTATTAAAACAAGCCCAGAGAAAGCAAATCAAGAAAAAGGAAAGGAAAATGCAACAAAGTTTGAAAAAAAAAAAAAACAGACAACAACAAAAAACAAGCAATTGCAAAGAAGGCCAGTAGGTGAGGCAAGTGGGGAAAAGAGTAATGTCAAGATGGTTTCAAGTTGTTCATAGGACCACGGATATGATAATAACCATTTTGATAAGTTAGACAGGCTTGAGAGTGGCCAATTAGACTGCTGTTTGTGACTAACAGGTAGGTAATGGAGGGAAAAGAATGCTGAAAGGAGGCTGAAAGCCAACAGCCGACACTAGGTTTCATTAGGCAGCTAGCTGTAATAGTGGATGAACAGGTGTGCTGACGGTATCAGCAAGCAGAGAGCAAAAGCCCCTGTGAATATACACTCGTTTCCGCCACTATTCTGCTTCCCAGTCACTGATTTCAGAACAGTGTGTAAATGACCAATAAAGAACAGATATGGGGCTGGACATAGGGGCATGGTGGCCCTAACCTAGCCTCACCCAACCTGCACCTGAGAAGCTGAGGCATGAAAATCAGGAGTTTGAAGCCAGCCTAAGTGACACAGCAAGGTCATGCCAAAACAAACAAACAAACAAACAAACACTAAACCAAACAAATATAAAGAATATGTGGTTGACAAAATCAAGGACTTTCAATAGACCTTTTCTAATTCTTACGTCTACCATAGTTCAGTTGCCTCAATGGGCAGTAACATTAAATTCTACATAGCAGTTTTCCCACTGAGGAAAATTCAATAATATAATTTATTTTAAAATTCGGCACAAATCTCATGCATTTTAAACACATGATCTATGAAAATTACTATTAGACAATTAAAACCATGATATTTGTCTTTAAAAGACTTACACAGAAAGAAAAGGGTGGGGGGTGCTGCAAAGATGGCTCAGTGTTGGAGCACATACCATTCTTGCCCAGGAGCCAAACTCAGGTTCCAGTACTCACGCTGGGTATTTCACAAGAATCTGCAACTTCAGCTCAAGGGGATGTGATGCCCACTTCTGGCCTCTGCAAGCACCTCCATTCATGTGCATATACCCATACAAAGATATTTACATACATGATTAAAAATAAATGTTAAAAAAATTAAAAATACAAGTATGACTGGAAACCTAGCGTGTCTATAGAAAAGTTATTTGAGCCCAGAGACATTTCTATTAAGAAAATTCCACTGTGTCAGAAAACCTTTCAAAAGTAACTTGCCAGCCTACTCTATAATAAGCTGTCAGCTATGCTTCCCAATTGCCCTTTTTCCTTATTGATCTAGAAACAATTGCTGCCATAAAATTAGCAAGGTTAAGTCACTATGCCAGCAAGGATATCATTATTTTATGTGGGTAGAAGGAAAACAAAAATAGGTAAATCACAGATGCCAAAGAAACAAATTAAAAAAATAGAACACCCCACATGATCTAAAATAATTTTCGACTTATTTACTTTTATATAATTGGCCGGTTGCGGTGGCTCACACCGGTAGGATTTGCTGAAGGAGGCAGAGGCAGGAAGATCACGAGTTCGAGGCCAGCCTGGGCTACTTTTATATAATTGGCAAAGGTATAAAGGAAAGTTTGTTAGGCATGGACCACCATAAACATTTTTATAGGTTGACTAATGAAGACCTTACCCATGTTAGAGCACCCACAACCCAAAGCACCAACTTCCATGTGAATTTCTTATAGAAAGATCACAAAATTATTACAGGTGCTGCTTGAAAAGGAAAATAGTCACATGAGTAACCACAGACTAAACCAACATATGACTGGTACAGAGTAGCTCAGAAGCTGCAGTATTCCATTCTAATGGGAGGAGATAGTCTAAGAATGATACAGGAGAAATAGCCGCAGAGGACTTCAAAGGCTTATTCAGAACAAAAAGACTTGAGGTGGGCAAAGGGGAAGAGCGTTGGCATAAATTTGTGGGTAAGGTATTGCAGATATAGCCTGGATGAGAGTTCCAACAGGCTTGAGGGATGGACACAAATCAATAACACGTAGAACATAATGAAGTACAAAAACGTCATCGTGAAGCCCATTTTTTTACACTATCAGCATATGGGAATTTTATGTATAAATACTTAGGGCCAACCAGAGAGCTCAGTGAGCAAAGGCACTTGCTGTCAAGCTTCACTGTCTGAGTTCAATCCCCAAGACCTACCTGGTGGAAGGAAAGAATCAGCTCCCTCAAACCACCCTCCAACCTCCAAACATGCACCATGACAGGTGCACATCTACATACACACTACATACATACATACATACATACATACATACATACATACATACATACATACATACATAAACAAATAAATGAATTTAAATACACACACAGATATATATATGGCTTTAAGAGCGGCAAATACGTGATATGGGCAATGGAACTGTGAAGAGAAAAAGCAGGCGTGAAGAAACTATGCAGGTACAATAGACAGGATGCAAAACTGAACAGATGAAGGTTAACTGTAGATTTGGAGTCCAGGCAAAGAAGGGAATTCAAGAAGCCATTGCTAGAGATATAAGGAAAAAGAAACATATGTCACCAGGAGTGTTAATGCGTTTCCTCTACTTTGGGCACTCAGAATCTGAGAAGTAAGGGGGATCTGTAGCAGAGGCGATGGAAATACAAGCAAAGAACTCAAGTCAAAGGAAGAGCGACAACGTGCACTCAAATGGTTTTACTCAGCGGGAGGGTGTGTGTGTGTGTGTGTCTGTTTATAAGTAACTGTGAGTGTGGGTGTGTACATGTGTGCATGTAGGTACATGTGTACACGCAAGCAAGTATCTATGTGTGGCGGTCAGAGGCTGATGTTGGGTGGTGTCTTTTCTCTATCACTCTCCAACCTTTTATTTTTTGATACACGGTCTCTGACTGAACCAAGGTTCTTTGACTTGGCTTATCCTGGGTGGCCAATGAGCTTCACAAATCCACCTGACTCTAACTCAGTCCCTCAGCACTGGGGTTATAGGCACGCACCACTGCACCCTTCCTTTTATCTGGGTAGCTTCTGGGGATCTGAACTCATCTTCATGCTTCCACAGCAGGCAATTTCATGACTGTGCCATCTCCCAAGTCCAGGAATTAGGGTTTCTATCAGAAGAACAGAAGCTAGCAAAGATGCCAGGGAGAGCATAACTAGGCTTTAGGATAAAGTGGAAATGGCATGAAAAAAAAAAAAAAAGACTTAAAAAAAAAAGGGGGGGGGGGAGAGATCAGAAGGCAGAGGAAATCCAGAATGCAGAGGAAGGCTTCCAGAAGAAATGTGCATAGTACTGAATTCTAAGGACTAAGAACAGTGATTTTGCTTACTACGTGTCCACTGGTTTCTGATTCAGTCCATTCAGTAAATGGAAAGGATAGACTACTGTGAAGATCTTAAACAGGACAAAAGGTAAAAGCTTTTGATTCCAATTTTACTTGTGATAAGACAAAAATTTAAAACTTTAAATAAAAATATATTTTTGTGTGTCGAAAAATATCAAAAAGCTTAAAAGTGATTTGCAAGGTATGAACAGTTAATATTCCCAATAATATAAAGGGTTGATACCTATGATCTATAAGAATTTATATAGTATTCACAACCAGATATAATATACAATATATTATATATAACATAGATATGTAATACATTCACAAGCAGATAAAGGGTTAATAGCCATGATCTGTAAGACTTTCTGTCTTACATACACAGACACCAGCATAACTAAGCAAAGGAACATAAACAAGTTATTCACAGAAGAAACTCAAAAGTATAATAAACATAATCCAAGATGCTCAGAAAAAGAATCACCCTGCAAAATGCAATTCTATTAGAGTGGCTATAATTAGCAAGCTTGCAAATGTGACTCACTGGAACAGGCGAGGGGATGAATGTGTCAAAGAGAGCCGCCCCGAGAAGAACACAACAATTTACCATCAAACTATCACTACTTCCAATCTCCCATCAATAATAGCTGGACTTCTTCAATGGCTAATTCTAAGACTCTGCAGTATATTGTGATATCAGCAATAAGAATGTGTTTTATATTTACAAGTATGAGACACAGCAAAAGGACACATGAGCCAGCCTAAATCAATGACCAAAGGTGGAGCAATTCGAGCAACAAAAACAAGCGAGGAAGAATAAGATTAACAGGAGAACATCAGATTATAATAAAAAAGAGTGGATGACATACAACAAAATGCATGAGCCCTTATGATATAATACCTCACCGGAGAAGACTTGGTGAAATTCAAGTACCGTGTGGAATCTGTGAATCGTAACGTGCCAATACTACTCCACTGGTACTGATGAAGGTGTCAAGATAACAGAAGATGAGAATATAAGGGAAACTGAAGTTAGGTGAAGGGTTCACAGAACAATCTGTACTGCCGTAGTGACTCTTCTATAACTCTAAAGTGCTTCCCATAAAAAGATTACACCCTTAAAACTTCATTACATCAACATCCTCCAAGGGTAGCCTCTCTACTTCTTTCTATCGACTTTATTATTTTATGTGGATGATTTTTTTTTTTTTTGCCTGTCTATATGTCTGTGCACCATGTGCATGCCCGGGGCCCATGGAGGCCAGGAGACGGCATCAAGTCCCCTGAAACTAGAGTCGTAGATGGTCGTGAGCCACCATCTGGGTACTGGGCACTGAACTTAGTCCTCTAGAAGAGCAAACAGTGCTCTTAACCTTTGAGTCAGCTCTCTAGCCCCTCCATTCCCTTTACAGGAAGACCTTCAGAGGTGTAAAAAGAGGTTTCACTGCAGAACAATTAATATCTAAGAAAAAATTTTAAATAAAACACATAAATTGCAAATTATCTACATTATGGATTATAATACACGAGTTTAAAAAAAATAAAATTACATATATTGAGAAGATATAATGCTGTCTGGAAAAATAAACTACAAAAGAATATTGTAGTGTAGTTGGCTAGAGAGATTTGGTCAAGTGCCTGCTGCATCAGCTTGAGGACCTGAGCTCAGGTCCCCAACACCCATGTGCATAGCCAGATGAGGCATATCCCAGAACGTTTGCAATCCCAGAACTGGAAGTGAGAGAGTAGGGGAGAGATCGATAGATACTTGGGTCTTGCTGGCCAGCCAGCTAGCCAATTGGTGAGCTCCAAGGTCAGTAAGAGACCATCTCTCAAAAAAAGCAAGGTAGAAGGTAATTGGGAAGACACCTGACAGCATCTACTAGTCTATACACACACACACACATACACACACACACACACACACACACACAGAGAGAGAGAGAGAGAGAGAGAGAGAAAATATTATGGCCTACATATGGCCTACAGTCTTTAAATTGACAAAAAAAAAAAAAAAACAGAAAACATGAACTATTTCCATATTCACTTTTGGGGCATGTATTAACATGCGTATTTTCAGCTGTCAGGAGATAAAAAAAAAAACCTATTCACTGTGGTTAATTACATAAATGGGCAGAAATGGAGATGAGGTGAGTGTGTTCCTATGACTTTGGCATTATTCCTCCAGAAAGTTGCCTGGAGAATTAAGAGATGACTGATTGGTTTGTAGCTGGGAAGACTCTATTTCTCCAACCGGTCAGGTTCTGCCTGGAATTACATACAGAGCTACAGGGCATGTCCCTCAGAGGCAGTGGTACACAGGAAGGAAGACTTTGGGCCTAGAGTGGCCCCATGGCCCCTAAAAGGGGTGCTTGCCTACAGGGGAAACACTACACTTTTAATGTACAGGATTACTAAGGAGAACACCAACAACCAATTGTCTAACTTCTTGAGGTTTCAACAGAGGACTTGGAGGACTCTCACGGTGTTGTGGATGAAAATAAAATCCCCACATGCTATGGAAAGCAGAAGCCACAGTTCAGATTTTTGACCCTAATGTCCAAGAGGAAGTCATCACCAGCTAGGAACATTCCATGTGTTTTTCACAACAGAGCCAAAGTCACACTTTGGCAGGCCCTATGGATTCCATATCCTTTCCTTCACAGCCATCACAGCATATTTGGCCAACTCGTTTCTTTACCAAACAGGATTTCTAAAACCCACAGAAAAACGGAGACAATTTTTGAGTGGAAGCATACACTTGGATATCTGCTAATACTCCATTAAAGGACTGTAATTTAGTATATTTTCAAAAGAGATCACTTCCCATCAACAATCTGGGGTGTTTTCAAAAATAATAATTGGGAAACTGCAGACGTCTAATTAAAAGCTTTCTCCTAAGCCCCAGCTAAGTTTCAGGAAGTGATTAGGAGCAACAATCCCTTTCCAGCTCATAGCATTCATTAGTAAACAGAATACTCAGCAAGGCAATGCGACAACAAAACTTTAATCCCAATAAACCCAACACTCTGCTCTGAATTCATCCCCAGTGGGTGGGCAGGAAGCAGGAAAGGAACAGTCTCATATATACACTGCCCTTCCCCCCTTGCATGCACAGGTCATGACTCTACTTTTCCCACAAGGCACCTTTCTTAAGAAAGCAAGAACCTTTCATCCCAACACTTGGGGGGCAGAGGCAGGCAGATCTCCACCGGTTCAAGGCCAACCTGGTCTACAGATGGAGATCCAGGACAGCCAGAGCTATACAGAGAAACCCCGTCTCGAAAAAACAAAACACAAAAGTGAGACCCTCTAGAGGCAATGCCCACCTCTATTATACGCCATGGTCTTATTTCTGGTCTGTTTCTTAGTGATTTCAAAATATTCACTAGTCATGTAGGAATTCCAAGTGAAACAAGCTGTTGTACTGCCATGGTCTAAAGAGGGATTTTCCTAATCACAAATGAAATATGTGAGGAATCTGTTTAACAGTTAAATAATTCCCTCTCTGTGAGAAAGTTTGGGTGAAAATACACAAATAGCAGACAAATGTGTGGAAGCAATTCTAAAGAAGCTTTCATATTTTTTAATAAGTACTGGACCACTTCACAGAACTGTTAGATTACTTTCCATTCAATGATTTCCTGCTCTAGGAAGGGAGGACACTGGACTTAAAAAAAATAAAATAGATAAAAAGCTGTGTTGATTATCATTAAGCACTGGTCTAAAACATCAAATATGACCATTTAACTCCGAAGTTTCTGCTACTAGTGTAACACCTTAGAATATACAAATATGTGCCAGATAGAAGACAACAAACGGCACCTTTGGGGGAGCAAGAAGGGCTGACACCAACCTTCTAAGTTTCCAGAGGAGCTTTTCTCAAGTAAAATATACATTTATAGCCCACTTTCACATCTCCTAAAATTTCATGGTGAAGAAGACGTGGTGCAAGGAAGAAGTGCTCGTTTTGGAGCCCTAATCTTGGCTGTCAGTGACAAGCTGAACTTATTTCTGGTCCCCAGTTTCCTCCTATGTGAAATACAGAGGTGGGTGTTCACGCCTCAAGTTTGAGTTCGCTCTGCTCTACAAGTTCGCTCATTGTCTCCTGGATTATACTAGTAATGACCTTACAGTTTCTACGTGGAAGTGGAAGTTGACACTTCCTGCAGATGGTTTGCTGTAACTCTCTATAGGACCCCGATCATCTACAGCATCATACTCACACAGCACTCAAAGCAGCTAACACTAGATGGCTTATGGGGTTACACAATTATTGAATAAACGGTCTTTTGAGTATTCTGGTGGATGTAAAATTGTCACAAATTATCATTGTTTGTGCTATCATTCTTATCAGTTGAAAGAGTACATTCCTTTAAACTGAGCCCAAACCAACCAGCACATTTCCACAGTATTTGAGGCAACACTGCTCTTCGACATCTCAGCGCACAGAATGAACAACAAGCACATATGAGTGTGACAGATGAATTGGACTTGGCCAAATTTAAACATTTGTGTTTATCAAAAGACACAAACAACAGAGTGAATAGGATGCTAAAGAATGGGAGAAAAAAAAAAGGTAAGTTAAGCACCTGAGAATAGACTAATAACCAGACCACCCAACAACCCAGTGAAAAACTAGGAGAGGGGATTGAACAGGTGCATCTCTGAAGAGGGAATACAAATGACCAGAGCACATGACCTGATGTTCCATGTCACTATGCTGGCTAGGTTTTGTCCATTTGACACAAACCAATCACCTAGGAAGGTGGAACCTCAGTTGCAAATGTGCCCCAACTAGATAGGCCTGTGGGCGAGTCTAAGGGGGGACGGGGAGGAGCATATGATCGATGTGGGAGGGATCAGCTCACGGTGAGTGGTACCAACCCTGGTGTTCAGTTGTGTAAGAAAGCAGGCTGAGCAAGCTATGGGGAGCAAGCCAGTAAGCAGTGTTCCTCCATGGTCTCTGCCTCAGTGCCTGACTCTAGAGTCCTGTCTTCAGCTTCCCTAGATGAGGGATTATTACCTGTAAGATGAAATAAATCCTTTCTTCCCCACCTTGCTTTGGGTCATGGTTTTATCACAGCAGCAGCAGTGAGACCTAGAAAATCACTAATCATTAGATAATGCTCACGAAAACTGTAATGAGATCTCTTCTCATATCCTGTAGCGAGATTTTTCTGATTTCTTTATAAAACACAGGAATAGTTATGGGAATGTGTTTTTTGTTTTAATCCCAGGTGTGAGACATGGGGCTGCTTCAGACTGTCCACAGCTGCTGATTATGATTTGCCTCGTGCTCTAGCTGAGGCATGATTTGCCAGCTGCAGATAGTTTCTGCAAGTGTGTGACATTTGCAATGCTGGGAACTCTTGAGAGGGCATATAAATGCTAGAGCCCTGAGAGGGGCAGCAGTTGCTGCTACTCCTGCTCCGCCCCCTACTCCTGCTCTGCCCCCTACTCCTGCTCCACCCCCTACTCCTGCTCCGCCCCCTACTCCTGCTCCGCCCCCTACTCC
>NW_026595509.1:0-9469 GCF_907164565.1 Psammomys obesus | reverse complement strand
TGGCTGGCCAATTAGGTTAACAGGAGGAGGATTTTGAATGTTGTTTATGCTGTGATGATTATCTTTGTTGTTGATTTGACAAAATTTAGAATTTCCATGGAAACATACCTCTGAATGTTCTCATGACAGTATTTCTAGAAAGGTTTAGCTGAGCAGAGAGGTCTCCCCCTGAGCGGGGTATAGGCAGCATCTTCCCAAGGTCTCAGGCAGAATGAAAATGGGAAGGTGAGCTAAATGCCAGAATTCATCTCTTCTACTTCCTGACTATGTTTGCAGTGTGAGCATCGCCTCCCATTCCTGACACCATGCTTCCACTGATGAACTGGAATCCCTCCTAAGACGTGAGCTAAAATGAGTCCTTTCCTTAAGTTGCTTGTTGTTAGGCATTTTAGCACAACAATGAGCAAAGTAACATACAGGAAATTGGTACCAGGATTGGGTCATAACTATGATAAACTAGACTATGTGCTTCTTTTTTTTTTAAGTTGTATTTTTTTTTAAAAAAAAACAGTGTTCTGCTTGCATGTGAGCCAGCAGGCCAGAAGAGGGTACCAGATCTCTCTATAGATGGTTATAAGCCACCACATGGTTGCTGGGAATTGAACTCAAGACCTTTGGAAGAGCAGACAGTGCTCTTAACCACTGAGTCATCTCTTTCCAGTGCCGGCCACATACTTCTTAGGCCTTCAGAACTAGTCTGTGGGAGGAACGTGGAAGAGTTTGGAACTTCTGGCTAGAAAAGCCTTAGAACACTGAAGCAGAGATTAACAGGGCTTTGGAAGGCTAGAGGCTGACAGCAATGTGGGCAGTGGAGGCCCAACTCATGAGATTTCAAAGGGGAACAAGAATTCTATCAAGAACTGGGCTAGAGGCCATTTGTGCTACATTCTGGCCAAGACTGTGGCTGTATTCTGCCAGCATCCTAAGAATCTGAGTGAGACTGAATTGAAAAGGAACGCATTTGTGTGTTGGCAGAGGAAATTTCACGACAGGACATTCAAGCTGCATCCCAATCCCTGTTCAGTGTTCTCCAGGTCCACAGTGAGAAAGAACAACAAGTGGAGCATAAAGACATGGAAAATGTGCCGTTTGTCAGAGAAAGGATAGATAGGGTTTAAAGCTGCAGACAAAGGTAGGTACAAATCTAGCAGCAGTTGTTAGAGGAATTTAACCCATTAAAGAGAAACCTAAAGCTTTGAGAAAAGTGCCCCAAAGGCAAGACCCTACCCATCACAGCCTCCAACTTGTAAAATGAAAATGAATTTGAAATGAGAGACCCAGAACTGAGAATTTAGTTGAAAAAATTGTCCTCTGCTTGGAAGCAGACACACAAAGGCCACTTCCACCTTGGTCCAAGGCTGCCAAGTTGTATTTTTCACTGGCAGCAAAACTTGGTGGCATTGTCCACATAGTCCTGGTTCTGAAAGCATGAAAGGTACACAGGCGAGGTGGAGGAGTCTCGTGCCATGGTTCCAGAGAGCCACCGAGAACAGGCAATGTGCGGCAGGGCTGGGCTCTCTGGTAGCGACAGCCGTTGTGTGGAGCAGTAAAGGTGATGCCTAAGCTTCAGTGGAAATCCCAGGGCCGTGGTAGGATTTGCAGGCACAGGGTGAAACCAGCCCAAGAGAGAGGCTTTTCAAGGTGCAGGAAAATAGCTGCGTGTTCCTGGTTGTCCATACTGTTAAAGTCCAGATCGTCGCTCCAGATACTGGACATGGAGTTTAGTGGACATGGAATTTAATGTTTTTACTAATAAATTTTTATGCCCTCATTTCTTCTTTTTTAAATGAAAATGTTTATTCTGTGCCACTGCATATAGAAGCATGTCATTTATTTTATGACTTTACTTTTTTTAAGATTAAAAAGTGCGTCTGGTAGTTTGTCTGACCGCATGTTTGTACACCACATGCATGCGGCACCCATGGAGACCAGACGACGTTGTCAGATTCCCGGAACTGAAGTTGTAGGTAGTCGTTGGCTGCCGGGTGGACCCTGGGAGTGAAACCCAGCTCCTCTGGAAGAGCAGCCTGTGCTCTTAACTGCTGAGCCATCTTTCTAGCGCCATAATTTTTTTATAAAAATAATCATTCACAGTTAATAGATTGCATTAAGCCTCAAAAGAGACTTGAACAGTGTTGGGCTATTAAAGACTACAACGACTTTTACAGATGGACTAAATGAATTTTGCATTGAGATGGAAATGAGACTTTTGGGACCAGGAGTGGGGTGGAATGTTATGATGCCAAGTGACGTGTTGGGTGGGGTTGTGATTGTTAATCTTCGTGGTCAGTTTGAGGGATTAAGGTTGCCACAAAAGCACACTTTTGAGTGTGTCTGTCTAGGTGTCTCTAGAAAGTTGCTATGGCAGAGAACGCCCAGCTTGAATGTGGGCATCACCACCCCATGGCTGATTCTTCGGCTAACTAAAGAGCAAAGGTGAACTGAGTTCCAGCATCCAGTGCTCCCTGTTTCATGACTGTGGAGGTAATGTGGCCAGTTTTCCCACCTCCTGCCAGCCTTTGAACTGGTTCCCTTCTTAAACTCTGACCCCAAACAAATCATGCTTCCTGCCAGGTGTTTGGTCCTAGCAATGAGAAAAACAAGCGCTATACACACTCTTGTTCTAGCATACTTTCTCTTTTTTCACAGCATGTGAACAAGCCTCTACCACATCCTATCACACTCTGCCATGCCTTTCCTGCTCTGGTGAACTGAAATCTCTTTGAAACTGAGAGTCAAAATAAATCATTCCTATCTTATTTTGTCACAGCAATGAGAAAAGCAAATAATGACACCTCCATGCTTTGTCTTTCCAGAGAGCTAAAACAATAAGCTTCAGTTCTTTTCTTTCTGTATAACTTCTCCAGGTATTTGCTTGATATGCACATAAAATATATTATAACAGTATCCTGCCAACTGGTGGCAATGTAGCTACCCCTACCTGCAAAATGATATCTTTTATTGATTTAGTAATTTACACGTAGTGGTACTGGGTATCTTTAGCATCCTTGGATATATCTATTTTTATTTTGATTTTTATTATCCAACAAACAGTGCTGTCGTCACCCCCGTTACCATGATAGCATGTTCTGTATGCGTCTATGTATTTTCCTGTGTTAGTGGGCTTAGTGCTTTCCATTGCTGTGATAGCATATTCTGTATGTGTCTACGTATTTTCCTGTGTTAGCGGGTTTAGTGCTCTCCCATGCGGGTGTGTTACCGGGTAACATCCTTTCAACTTGAAGAATTCCTTTTAGGCTCAAGACTGTAAGGCAGGTCTGGTGGTTAGGAAAGTCTTCACTGTGTGTGGGGGTCTGTGCGCATGTACATGTGGAGGTCATAGGTGAACTGTGTGTTTCCCTTGATTGCTTTCCAGACAGGGTTTTTATTGTTGTTGTTTTGTTTTTTGTTTTTTGTTTTTGACAGAGTTTCTCACCACAGAACTTGGGGCCCCCAGTTAGGCTTGGCTGGTGGGTCAGTGAGTTTGTGGGATCCTCGGCTTCCTCAGTGCTAGGACTAGAGATGATCACGGCTGTGCCTTGCTTTTACGTGGGTGTTGGGGGTCTGAACTCTGGCCCTCATGCTGACGTAGCAAGAATTTTACCCACAAAGTCATCTCCCTAGCTCCCTCTCATCTTTGAAGAATACTTTTTTCTGAGCATAGCATTCTTATGTTACAGGGGTTTTGTTGATGTTTTGTTTTGTTTGTTGTAGTTGCTGTGGCTTTTTATCTAGCACTTTGACATAATGATTTTACTCGCTTCTTGCTTATAAAGTTTCTGATGAAAATTTGACTAGTGTCTCACAGAACAGTTTCTTGTCATGGGAAGAAGAAAAGCTCCTCAGGCTAGAACCTAGGTTAGGTCACAAAACAAGTCTTAACAAGTTAAGATTAAAGCTAAACCAAGTGCCTTTTCTGGTCACCAAGAGATGAAACTGAAGAATAGCACAGGGAAATAGAACAATTTTAAAATCCATAAAAATTAACACACTATTGAACAGCTCTTGGATCTCAGGGTGACAAGCATTTGTAGCTTTCAAATTTCTGTCTTTGACAGTTTGATTACAATGTGTTTCCACAGAGAAAAGCAGATTTTATTTTTGTATTCATCTATTTTGGGATTTTTAGATATGGACATTCTCTTTTCTCAGATGTAGGGAGGTTTCTATGAGTAAACTCTTAAAACATTTTGTCTTAATACTCTGATAATGTGTCCATTGGTCTATGTACTAGTGTCTTCTAAATACCTTCACTTTTCTCCATTTCTTTCCATCCTTTTCCTCCTTGTTTCCCTGACTGAATCATTCTTAGAGATGTATGTTTGCATTGATAGGTTCTTTTCCCCGCTGCTTGATCTGGTCTGTTGAACCTCTCTAGTGAAAATTTCAATTCAAATATTTTATCCACTTCAGCTCCATTTTTATGTTTGATACATTTTGATTCTCTTCATTTCTTTGTTGAAAATCTTACCTTGTTGCTGGGTGTGGTAGTGCATGCCTTTAACCCCAGCACCCAGGGGGCAGAGATAAGCAGATCTCTGTGAATTTGAGGTCAGTCTAGTCTTATAGTTCTAGGACAGCCAGAGCTATGTAGAGACTCTGTCTCAACAAACAAACAAACAAACAAACAAACAACCCCTCCAAAGCAGACAGAGTAGAAAACTTCACCTGTCTGTGTAATTTCATTGGCCTTCCATGCTGGTGTCTATGCTTTAGACAAAGCAGGCACCTCTCCCAGCTTCCACTGTTCATGAGAAATAACATGACCAGATATCATACATCAACTGGGCCAGAGACTCTGGGGTCCTCTGCAACACAGTCCTTTCCTAGGGCAGAGTAGGCAGCTATCATTTTGTCTCTTTGTTGTGTGTTGAGCGGGCATGACAGAGGAGGTCATTATAGCCACAGTGCAAACTGCTTCCTCCGTGTGACTAGAGTGTCAGGCCCTCCAGAACTCAGCACTCGCAAATCCCTAAACAAATGGAGGCACTGGTTGAATGGCTTGATTATTTTCCTTCTCAGAGAGAAGCTGATAACTGGGGGTTTTATTTTTAATTAATTTATTATAGTCCACACTCTGGGCTGAGCATAGAGGAAAATCCATGGCTTCTTCCTATCCAAACTGCTGTCTTTCTTCTCTCCTAGACTTTAACACCTGGAGTCTAGATTGTTTTAAACCTGTATAACAGAAGCCTGGTGAGGCAGAAGCTAGACCTCTGGTCTTCTCAGAAAAACTGGAGCTCTAGATGCGTGAAGAGACTGCTTTCTTGCTCTTGGGGAAGCAGAGAGGTAGGGAGCCTTCCTACCTGGTTGGCTGTGTGCTGGGGCAGAGCATCTCCTCACCAGCTTTTAGCGTGTCTGATTTTGCATTCACCATCTCAATTAGCTTTCAGTTCTTGCTAAGGACACTTATCTGAGAATTGAATTGGTGTGCTTGTGAGGTAAAAAGAGGATTCTGATTCTGCCATCCTGCTGTTGTCACTCTGGCTTAGATGTCTTGAAGTCTATGACAGGTATCCCATCCCATAAATCACAAAAATGCCTTTGCCTTTTATCTTTAACACGCACCCACCTACCCCCAAACGTCCCTCTGCATAATGCAGACTCCCCTGAACACTCACCTTCTTCTGTCCCTCTTCTTTCCCTATTGTATTCCTATATTATGTCCCTTGATTTGTGTCTCTTCAGAAAAAAAGAATCTTCCCTCTTAGGTTGGGGAAGCAGGCAGGCTGGAGTGGACACTCCCCTGATGGCACTCTGCCACATCTTCAGGAGAGGAGCTGAGGGTGAGAAGGAGCAGCGACCGTGAGGTCTCTGGTGAAGGACACACCCATATCAGCATCTGTGAAGAAGTGCATCAACCCAAGAGCTATTGACAATGAAAGGATTCTGAGAGAGCAGAAGTCAATGAAAACTGCCTCTTCACATCCTGGGTTCTTCAGCAGATAACAGATTCCCAGTTGTATCACTCTCCTGTCCCCTTGAGAAATGGCTGCATCACTGTCAACCCTCCTAGCTTTTTCTATCAACTATAGTGCTGACATCAGATGGAAGCTCTTTCCTCCTCTTTGCAAGCATGTATCTTGCTGGGCTATTTGTGAGTGAGCCTCAGCACTGAGAAGGGCCATCCTGATACCTTGATTTACCTTCTTGGTCACGCTGAATTTAGTGGCCAAGAAGAGCATCATCTAGGATGTCACATACAGTTATTAAGGTGGGTCCTGCTCTACACAGAGGGGCAACCTGGACTATGCAGAGCTGACCACACCACGCTGCCTGCAGGAAAACACGACATCCACGGAACCTGTGTCCAACCACTGTTCTGTCTAGAAATTTTGTTTGTTTGTTTGTTTGTTTGAGACAGGGTTTCTCTGTCCTGGACTTGATTTGTAGACCAGGCTGGCCTCAAACACATAGAGATCACCCTGCCTCTGCCTCCTGAGTGCTGGGATTAGAGGCATGTGCTACTGTGCCCAGCTTTTCTAGAAATTTTTTGAGGACCTTAGATGGTCCATTAAAAAAATGTCTCTGCTTATGTGAAAGAAATACTAAGGCTGGATTGCATCTATCTTCCTATGGTACAAGCATTAGTTACTTTCTATTATAATAAAACACATGACCAAGTCAACTTATAAAACAAAGCATTTAATTGGGCTTACAGTTCCAGAGTTAGAGTCCATGAAAATGGAGCAAAGGCACAGTGGCAGGAGCAGTTGAGAACTACATCTCAAACTATGAGCAGGAGGCAGAGAACAGCATGCTGGGAATGGTGAGATCTTTTGAAACCTCAAGACCTATCCCAGTGACACACCTCTTCTAACAAGGCCACACCTCTTAATCCTTCCCCAAAAATTTCACCAACCAAGGACCAAGTGTCAGGGGTTGTTCTAATGCTGGCTCTCAAGATCAGGTTACACATATCCTTGTTTTGTAAACCTGCCTAAGACATACCTGATTGGTTGACATACCTAAATGGCCTATGTCTGGGCAGGGCAGAATGGGATAGGCATGGCTAAGGTTCTTGGACTTCAGGATCAAGAGAATCATGGGAAATAGATGGACAGGAAGAGAGGAGGAAGGAGGATGGCATGATGGGTTAGTGTGGAGAAGAAACCATGTGGGCCAAAAAAGAAAAGGACTCCAATAATGGTGTGACAAGGCCCAGATGAAGAATAAAAGCAAGTGCTATGGGATTATGGATGAAAGGTAGATCAGATGAGGAAGATTAAGGTGGATGGCATTGGATGGGGGATGGAAGATAGATGGTGAGCGTCTTGAGGCAGTGTAGGTAAAATATCTGCTTGGCCCAAGGTAAATAAGGCAATTATAAATGTATCAGGTGTCTGTGTCTTACTATTTGTGATAGCGGGTTAAACAATGCCACTGTGATAATCTTAGGGCTAATAATAAATAACATTATATAGCCCAACAGCATTTTTTTAATTTACTACAACAACCAAGTATTTAAACACATGATTCTATGGGGTCCATTCCCACGCAAACAACCATAGTACATAAATGTTCAAGTAAAAGTATAAAGATAAGGGCAACAAAGAACATACACATTCTATGGATAAATGAGCAAAGCACCTTCATCTAGTTCTATAATCAAGGAGTAACATCTTCTCCCCTCCCACAAAACCTCTATGTGTCATCAAGGCTAATTATGAAATTAATCAGCATTGTGACTGAGCTGTTTTTCAGTTCATCCAGGGCAAGGCACACACACACACACACACACACAGATAACAAGTTACTGGGTGACTCAGCAGTTCCTTGTCCTGACAGATCAGCTGGTGAGCCATCCCACATCAAACACTGAGCTCACTCTGCTAAGAAGTGGCTGTGGTGGAGGCGGTGGTAATGACAGCAGAGGACAGGCCTCTCGTGTCTCAGGAACATATACGTGAAGGGACCGAGATGAAGACAATGTGTTGCCATCCTCAGGGAGTATAGCAGAGTATCCCATGGGAACATGCAAGGTCTCATTTAGTCAACAAATACCTAAGGAACAGTGTGTAGGCACCAGGCCTGCTCTTAGGTACCAGGAATATAGCAGAGAAAAAATCCAACTCCCTACATTTGTGCTGTAGTTGGAAGAGGGATAATATGAACCAAGAGACAAGGCAGGGATTAGTGAGAGGTGGTGGGGGCGAGGTGGGAAGGGGAGGAGGGAGATGCTATGTGCTGAAATTGTCCAGGAAACTCTTTCTAGTGGAGACTGAATGGAACAAGATGACAAGAGCCAAGAGGACACATAACGAACGTTTCCAGGGGAGCAGGGAGTATCTAGGGCCTGCAGCTGGAATGTGTTGGATGAATGACCACAGCCCTGAGGAAGCAAAATGCTTAGGGCCAGGAAAGATGCAGCTCTGCAGGTGGGATTTAACACGCCAACTTTGACTCCACAGGATGGGTGCAGCAAATAACACTGAGCAGAGAACCGGGACCAGAAGGGTTCAATAGGGACAGAGCAGAGAAGGGGAGAAGGTGGGCATAGCTGTTGGCTTATGACCTCCAGGCCAGGGATGATGCTGGCTTGAAGCAAAACAGTCACATCGGAAATGTGAGGAACAGACCAATTGTGGCTCCGAGTAAAGGACAGAGCAGACGGGATCCTGTGAGAGCTTTGCGCGTGAGCTATGAGAGGGGGAGACACAGTATTAAGAATCTTGGCTTACGCCATGTGTCGCCCAGGAAGTGCAGTGGAGCCCTGCTTTCAGGAGTCGTAGGTGAGCTGGCCCAGAGTATATGAACCCGGGAGAGGTGGTCTTGGGGTCGTGAGGGCAGGAGAGCTGGCCCTGCCCGTGCCTTCCATGTGGCGGCAGGGATGAAGGAGAGGTGCGTCTCCCTCTCGTCTCCTGCTACCTATGGCAGGCAGAAGAGCTGGCCCGAGGTCCTCAGAGTGGCTCTGCCCCTTGCTGGACGCAGCATTGGATGGGCCAGCCAGGAGAGCTTGCCCTGGTGGGGGGCGTGGGGGAGCTGGTGGACTGACCATCTCGGATGCCTCTCGGGTCCAGGCCCGGGGCTTTGAGCTGCCCACCTCAACATCGACCCCATCCGTGAACTGCTGGAGCGTGTAAAGAGGCCAGTCCGACAGGTCCAAAACTGACACAGAGCAACAACGGGATGTCTGAGCGGTTCCTGAGAGGTTCCAGTGCTGATGGAGCAGCAGATGCCAGGGGCCTTGAGTCAGACCAACGCGTCACTTCCATGACCATCTGCAAGCGAAGAAGTGTGGACAAAAGGGTGTCCTGTGGGACACACTGGGACACTCTGCAGCTTCCACAGTGACATTTTCTTTTCTTTCTGTCGGGGGCCGAGACTGCGAGGGTGGAGGGCAGGTACGAGGGGAGGAGGAGGTGAGTGGGGTTGGGGTGCCTGATGTGAGAGTCAAAAAGAACCAATGAAAAGTTAAAAAAAATCTTGCCTGAAACAACTGGGAGGGTGGGGAGCACTGAGGGGAGGG
>NW_026595508.1:0-28735 GCF_907164565.1 Psammomys obesus | reverse complement strand
GTTGTGATGATGGTGATGTTGATGATGGTGGTGGTTTTAGTGATCACAATAGACATAATGGTGATACTGAGGATGAGGAAATGATGGTGGTAATGAGGAAGATGGTGGAGATGATTATGGCAATGGTGATGACAATAATGGTGAACAAGAGCAATATCCTCTATCATACCAATAGTGATCTTATTTTGCTGAGTTCATTATAATATCAAGTTCCCTGTAAGGTCCTACTTGTTAAGGGAGACAAGAAGAAGAAAAAAAAATTATTTTTACTCCATGTCATTTTAACAAGAAGACAAAGTTCCAGGCTTCTTACCTTTAAATAACCAAAAATCATATGAGCCTCTTCCTTCAGATGTCAGAAAAGGCATTAGTTTGACAGTTTTCTCATTCCTATGCACAGAGAGAATCTTTAACCTGTCAAATCTCAAGCAGACAGGCACCTTGTAAACTTGGAGTCCATGTCTCAGTCTTGTGCCATGGTTTTGAAGCTCTCAGCCGGTGAAGAAGGAAGAAGCCCATGTGGGTGTTCTTTGATGTCAGGACACCCCAGGGGATTCCTTCTTATCCCATTCTAAAAGAGGGAGGAGCTAGTCAGTTTTATGTTGCTGTGACAAAATACCCAAGACAAACAACTTACAGGAGGAAAGGTGGGTTTTTGTTCATGTTTTAAGAAGGTTCAGTCCCCATGGCTCTGGGCTGAAAGCAGCACGGCACACCACTGATAGGGGAATTTGCAGAGTTCATCTGTACTGCTGATTTTGGTTGTCAACTGGTTGCGCTGGGAATTAACTAGACCCAAAACTACTGGGCACTCCTGTGGTGGATTTTCTTGATCAGGGTGCTTGAAGCAGAAAGCCACCCTAAATCTGGCAGCACCTTTTGCGGCAGGGCAGATAAAAGGACATGGAAGAAGGAACCTGCCTTTTGCCTGGTTGCTCCTGCTCCCGCTCCCAACAAGTCCATCTTTCCTGTTGCTGCAGGTTCCTTCACTGATGTTATAACCAACCCACTGTAGAACAAACACCAGCAGCTCTCCAGAGAGCCTCCAGGCCTTCAGCGTCAGATCAAAGCTGCTGCGATATTCCGCCTCTTTCTTTACTGAACAACTGTTGGATTCTCCATCTCTCCCATGTGAGAAAGCCATTGTTGGACTAGCCAGACTGCATCCTGTAAGCCACTCTAGTAAGCCAATTATATGTGGATGCTCGTATGTATATGTGTATATACATATATATATACATGCACATGAATGTATGTATGTATATATGTATGTTTGTATGTATGTATGTATTTTGTTCTCTCAGTTTAATTCCTATAAATAACCATGACTCACAATGGCTGGGAAGCAGAGTAAGGAAACAAAACAAGATGTAAACACAGTGTGAGGAAGGTTCTGGAACACTGATTCCCCCTCCAGGGCAAGCTTCCAGTCATCTAACTTTCTTTCAAGAAGTTCCACCTCTTAAATGTCCCATCATCTCTCAGTGATGCCATAGGCTGGAAAACAAGCCTTCAGCATATGGCCTTTGGGGGACACTCCACATCCAGGCTGTCATAAAGGCTACCACAGGAGGAAACTGCTTTAGAAGTGAACCCAAATCCTTCTGAACTAGTTGTAAGAGAAGAAGGGGGCACTGTTCCAAAAGCAACACAGAGATATCTTGGAGATAAAACAAGATTCTGGGGCCAAACAATGCAGCATCTTACCTTGGTTCTGTTTGGAAAGGGGGTGTTTTCTTTGAGTCCACATCTGCCAAAGACAGTGTGCTGTGATCAATGGCAGGATCTAAAGTCACCTGGAAGACAAACCTCTGGACACATCTGTGTGGGTTCCTAGATTGAGCTAATTGAGGTGGAAAGACCAATCTCAAATATAGTGGTACAATTCCATGGCCTGAGGTTGCAGACAGGGTAGAAAGGAGACAGAAAGCTGAGCACTCTGCCATCTGCCTCTAATATAATGTGACCTCATATATCTAGAGCCGTGTCTTTCCTCCTTATAATTTACTATACCCTCAAATACTAAGCCAAAAGAAACCCTTTCTCCCCTACTTCCAAATTCCAAAATTTCTCTTGTCATGTGTTTCATCATAACAGTAAGAAGGGGGACTAATACATCTACCCAATGACAGTTCTGCAAAACAGAGCCAGAGACCAAGTTCCCCAAGCCTTTGTCTTCCACGCACAGCCTAAGCTGTCGCTGGTCCTCAGAGTAGGGCTCGATCACCCTAAGCAATCAAGAAGCTCTCTTCTGTCACTTTCTCACCCCCTGTTCTAGAACATCAGGCTGTGAGCCCTCCTGCCTGCCAAGAGCACGCAGCCACTGATGAGCTAGCATGGCTTGGGTTCACTGCTCAGCTGCAGAGACCTCAGAAAGGAAGTGCAGCCCAGCCTCCAACTCTCAGGAGTAGGCAGCTGAGAGATGCTGCACCCCAAAAACCAGAGGAGCTAAGGCACAGAATAGCACCATTTATTGGAACGATGTAATTTTTTATTGCTATTATCTACATTTTAAATGGCTGAGCTAGTTTATGGGTTGCCAATAAACTGTGTGGTTTGGAACATGACAGCTAACAAATGCATGCCATAAATCCCTAATTTGGTACATAAATAAAATATATCAAACCCTGACTTTTTTTTTTTAAATCCTACCTCTGCTCAATAAATATTAGATTGTTGTTTAAAGAATATTGGTTTGAAAGGAGCCCAAACTATTCCCAGGGTGCCTGTATCTCTGCCTGGAGCAAGAGAGACTCAGACGTTTCTGATGGTTTGGGAAAAGGATAATTAGGCCTAAGCAATCCCTTGGAAGTGAGTTTTTTTTCCCCCTCCATGATGCTTACAGAGTAAGTGTGAGAAAGGAGGGAGAAAAACTCCATCTGGCCTCAAGAGAAACTCTTTCCAGCCTCCAAGGGACTCAGGAAAGAGAAAGGGGTTATGGTCTCTGGACTCCAGGAGATCAGGAAGTGATGAGGTATTTTTCACAGCTGTAGAGAGGATGTCCTGCTTCCCACTGAGGCAGAGAATGGGTTCAGCCAATGTCCCCTTGTGCTCACCCAATGAGCACCAATGAGCTCAGAACAGACTCCCCCTTTTCATTTCTGGAATGGTTCTTTGACTCCAAAGAGTACAGAGCATACCTAAAGACTCAGTCTCCTTCAGCAGGTTAGTGGAAAGTGTGAAGATGGCTTATCTACTCTTCATTGGCTTGTGGCAAAGAAAAAAAAGAAAAGAAAGGAATGCCAAAGCACTTGTCACCTTGAACAATTCAGGATAGGGACAAAACATCTCTGTTGCATTGTAAGGAAACCGAAGGTGGCCTTAGCGGCTCAATCTTGATCCTTTTAAGAAAAAATAATTCCTGTAAAAAAGCTTAGATTATATCCCTAAGTGTCACACTTTGACCTTGATAGTCAGTATATCACAGTCTCCTTGAAGCTCTCTTACAGGAGTAAGCTCAGTCCTGACTACCGGTGACTCCTTGTGGGGCTATACTGGGAAGTTATAGCTGCAGGGATCAGCCCAATAGGAGAGAGGACACGACTGATTAGTGAAGTCTGCTTAGAGTGCCAGCAGTGGTGCCAATGTCTTCTAATAGAAAACTTGGTGCATACATTTGCACGGCTCCCCCTTTGCCTCCATTAGTTCTGTTGAGCTCATAAGAAGCTGCTCCAAGAAGATAGAAGAACTGATAGTATCAAAACATAGCCCTGGAGTTATGGTTGAAGAGAACAGGACTGAAGATAAGGGCAATGTTATTGTTTGAATCTGAGGTGCTCCCTGTCCCCATCCCCACGGGGTCATCTCCTGAAAGCTGTGTCCCCAGTTTGCAGAAGTATTTGGAAGGCTGTGGAGGCGGGGCCTGCCTGCCAAGAAGTAGGTCACTAGCTGGCTGCTTTTAAAAGTCACACCCACCTCAGATTCCAGATGCAATCTCTGCTGCCTGATTGGCCACAGTGGAGAAACCTCAGCCATTGGATCTCTGCTCTACCTTCTCCACCATGTTGGACAGAAATCTTTTGAGATCATAAAGCTTTTTTCTTGAGTTGTTTTGGAGCAGTGAGTGGAAAAATAACTAATACAAGGAGTTTGAGGCATTGAAGTGAAGCTTAGCAGTTCAGTGTGCGTTGAAGAAAGCAGAGAAGCAACATGGAGCTGCCCGTCCAAATGTGACCTCTGGGCTCTTTCAGAACCCTCCTTTAAGGTGGACCCAGCCAGGTGCTGGCCCTGAAACCAGCTGCCATCAGGGAGTTGCTGACTCAGCCTCAGAACCCATGCAAGCTGCTGCCTGCTCTCCAGCAGCACCACATGAAAGCCCCGGTTCACTTTTTTGAGTACATGTGATTTTTCTTCTCCTGCCACCACACGTCCTTCCCTGGGAACTGTTGTTACCAAGGTCCCACCATATTAAGTGATTCCTCAACTTATCATGGTCTAGGCTACCCTGTCCTAAAAGCTTCTGGCCAACTCTGAGCCCTGAAGGTAGCCCAGCTTCTTACTGTGTGTGTGGGTGTGGGGGGAGGGAAGAAGTCTGTGGCAAGAAAGAAAACCTGGATCTTTCACAGTGAAGCCATGAAGACCTGAGGGATGGCAGATGAGCTTGGTTAGTGATCCTAGATCAGTAGATCCTCGATCCTAGTTGTCCCTAACCCCTGCGTTCCCTCCGAGATCCATTGCTGACTTCAAGGTCTGGCCACTGTGGCTAGAGCGTCAAAGATAAGCAATCCCCTCCCCAGTTCCAAGGCCTTTCATAAATCCCTTGGCATCTACATCAGCCCTGTCTCTGTGACATGCTTCTGATGTGACCTCAGTAAGAACATGACATAGAAAACCACAGAGTCACAGAGGAGGACGTTGCAGCCCATCCTGAAGATACCTGATAAGCTAGGGTCAGATGGAAGGGGAGGAGGACCTCCCCTAGCAATGGATTTGGAAAGGGACAGGGAGGAGATAAGGGAGAGAGAATGGGATGGGGAGGGAATGAGGGAGAGGGCTACAGCTGGGATACAAAGTAAATAACCTGTGATAAATATTTAAAAAAATAACATATATATTATAATATACATAAATATAATATATAAAATTATATATATGAAAACCACAGGGGCCATGTTCTGGGAAGGGAGCTGAAGGATCTCATCACCAATAGATATTCTGCAATACCTTGGCTGTCAGCTTCTTAGAGCTTGTGCTGAATTTTATTTAGATAAGATGAAAACCAGTTTTGCTATCTGTTGTTGTAGCAAAGGTGAAGGTTATACCTGAAATGATAGAGACAAGCTTAGCATGGGAGCATGAGGTTCCCATTTTGGGAAAAGTGGCTCATACTTCTCCTTTGAGCTCTAATTCTGCTTAGAGGACTCTCTAGGGCTTTTCAGGTTGCCTGCGTGTCTTTGAAATGCATTTGCTTATCCTTCATGAGAGGGTCCCTAGGATCTCAGGCTGTCAGTGAAAGGAAAGAATCTCCATTGTCATCCTCTAGGCAGCTCGGAGATTTTCAGCTTGCCTGCTTTACAGTTTTTCTTTTACATTCGTATTTAAAATTGTCCTTGAGCTCCAATCAGAGTCCGTTCTTTTTTAATTAATTTATTTTTTTACTAATTACATTTATTCACTTTGTATCCCAACTGTAGCCTCCTCACTCGTCCCCTCCCTACCCCACCCTCCCTCTTCTCCATCCATGCCCCTCCCCTCAGAGTACATTCTTAAATTCTTTTATTAATGAGACTAAGAACCCCAATAGAGAACCCTGATTTCTTTGGCAACAGCTGCACCACCAGGATTGCAAGATGCCTAAGTTTCAGGCATCATAAGCACACCCTACAAACGCCCATCAGTATTGTACAACCTTGCTGTTAATTGAGTCTTTTATCTAAAAGCTAAACAAACTTTAAAGAAACCACTCATCAGCCCTCCATCATTTACAATGGAGCCAAGGGTCCCATGGAATATTTCTATAAGGACTGGCTTCCTTGTCCAGGAAGCCCAGATTTCCTCTATCTACCCAGATCTTATCACAGTTGGCTTATTCTAATAGGACCCTATTTCCCTTCATGGCTGTGATTGGTTTATTGAGGGGCCATTGGCCAGCAGCATATTCTATTCAGTAGCCCCCCACCACTTTTGGTTTATTCAAACAAGACCAGCCCACCCACCATTATCACTGTTTTTAGTTTAACTGGGGTTACCCAACCACAAGACATCATTAATCTAAGGCTCCGCCCTCCCCTAGACTTCTCTGCAGGAGACTAGACACCCCAAAACTAGATGTCATTCAAACACAAAACAGGAAGCTTCTGGGAATTTTGGAGACAGAACGAAAGAGTCCAGCTTCTTCAAAGCCTCACGTTGCTGGATGCTTTGGGGCTTAAATTAATCCTCTCCCTCAATCCCTTCATCTGTGGAAAGAGGGTGTGCTGTGTACCTCACAGACTGTGGTTGGGGATCAGTGAGAGAATGGAATGTGTAACCACAACACCGGGAGTTGCTTAAAATTTCTCTCACAGGCGCAAAATTAGATGTTCCTTCATACAGCAGTTATTCAGCTTCAGCTTCATCTGGGAGAATTGAAATGCAGATTCATTCTGCAGCTCACTCCCAGAAAGTCTGACAAAATAGTTCTTTCTTTGACTCTTTGACTCTAGAATTCTCAGGCTAACACAGCCAGGCTGCACTGCAAGTTGTCTCCAAATGGGACCCACGAAGGAGCTGTTGGTTTCTAGACCGCTTGCAAGAAAAAAATGCAGTAATGATTGCAGCATCCCTAGCCGAGCCAGTGTGGGAAGGAAGGCGTGTCTTAGAAGGCGAGTTATGCATCCACTTTTGACGAGGTGAGGGGAGTTGGCAACTGCAGGTGTTGAAATCGTGGCAGGGTTTCACAACCCTGAGGTGCAGCGCTGCAGGTGCCTGGCAGGCCTGTTCTCAGTTCTGTCTTTTCTGGCTCTGATTTTAAGAACAGATAGGAAGTAAATTTGCTGAGACGTCATGAAACCAGCTTTGATGTAAGACCCCCTGGATTTGGAGAGTGTCCTCTGGACTGATAAGACCATGCCCCTTGAAGACCTCACGAAGTAAGGATGTTAGGCTTGTTCTTCAGTGTCAAGTACCCATGTGTGGGTTTAGTGTTTAGTGCTAGGCCTCATGCAGTCAGCCCTGTGTACCCACAGGTTCCGTATGATTGGATTTGCCTAATGTGTACTTACGTGTGCATGCCATCCAGAAATGTGCAAATATTGTATCACTATAGACGATATGTACAGACTTTTTTATCTGTGTGTGTACAGGTTCATGTGTATACAGTGTGTGTATGCGTGTGTGTGTGTGTGTGTGTGTGTATGTGTGTGTGTGTGTGTGTGTAGGACAGAGGTCAACCCTGGGAGTTGTTTCTAGGGAGCTGGCATCTTGGTTATTTTGGAACAGGGTGTCATAAGGCTTGGACATAAGGCTTGTCAGTCTATTAAACTATGCTGGATGGCCAGAAGGCCCAAAGATCTGTCTGTCTCTATTTCACCTGCACCCAAGCCATGAGACCCAGCTTTAAGGACCTGGGATACAACTCAGGTCCTTATACTTTCATGGCAAACCCTTATCATCTAGATTAGTAGTTCTCAACCTGTGGGTTCCAACGCCTTTGGGGTTGCATATCAGATATCCTGCATATCAGACATTCATATTACTATTCATAACAGTAGTAAAATTATAGCTGTGAAGTAACAATGAAATAATTTTATGGTTGGGGGTCACCACAACATGAAGAACTGTATTTAAGGATCACAGCATTAGAAAAGTCAAGAGCCACTGCTCTAGACCATCTGGCCAGAACCTCAGACTTTTCTTTCTTGTCATACACTAACAGCATAGGAGTCAACTGTTTCTACAGTGTTAATGTCAGATAGTTTGAAGCTCATGGGAGGGTGTCCTCAGGTTCTGTAGTAATGCTATACCATTCCACCCATGGAACACGGTGAAGGGAAAGATGGAGTTTTACTTGACATTTGAATTTCAAGAGACTATAAGCTGATTAAATCGATTGTAGGGACAATGGGTGTGAGTGTGTGTGTGTGTGTGTGTGTGTGTGTGTGTGTCTGGAGAAGGGAGGCTGTTTGAACTGGAAGAGTCTGAAATCTTTTCAAAACCACATACTCAGAAGAACAGAAGGCATCAGAACAGAAAGGACCTGTGTGTTAATTATCTTCCACATTGACAAAACACCTCTTTGAGGAGGAAAACTTGAGCTGGACCCAGTTTGGGAAGTTTCCGACCATGGCTGCTTGGCTCATTGCTTTGGGCCTGTAGTGAGGTCGCATATCATGGTGAGAGGGTGAAGTACAAAAGGCTGCTTTAGGGAAAGAAGAAGGGGCCAGATCCTATTATCCCCTTCAAGTGTGTATCCTCAGTGGAGCCTTCCTCTAGGCCCCACCTCCTAAAGCTATCACCACTCCTCAAAAGCACTAAGGGCTGGAGATCAAAGTTTTAGCATATGGACCTTTGAGTGGCATTTATTCAAATAGTAGCAAGTACTAGATGAGATGTAGAATCAGATGTTACTAAGCCATACCCCCTCCAAACCAGGCAGAGTGGACCTCGGCTGAATCAAGAAAGACCTGGGAGACTGAGGGGTAGATGGTAGAACTAGCTGGGGCCAGGGGAAATAGGACTGCCTCGTTTCTCACCCAAAATCTAATTCAAGGAAACCGAGAGCTCCTGTGGATCCAAGCACAGAGATTATACCTTGCTTTCTGAGTATGGTTTGGGAGCATACAGACCCATCAGAGGGCCTACCAGTGTCCCCGGTCACACGCTTAAGGGAGGAGAACATGGAATGTGGAGAGGTGAATGAGGGAAAGCAGAGAGTCCTCCCTGGGCCAATGGCTGTGCTCCAGGTGTGGGATGTGTGTGCCTCAGAGACGCCGGGAGGAGAGGTGCCATGGTGGGACTGCCATGCTGTGCATGGCTCGGTGAACACCACACTGGACAGTTGGTGGTCCCTCCCGCCATTTTTCAGTGTTCTACAAAGCCCCCAAAAGGTTACTTAGCTTCAGGCAAAGTGGGGGGTTGAAAGCCAGGAAGGATAGGCTTATTCAAATGTACCCTGAAATTGATAAGATAGTCATTATTATAAAAGGTAGAAATCATGCAGTTGGAGAAAAGTTAATTCTCTCCACCCCCCTGCTTTTTTTGCAATAATTCAGGGCCTGAGGAGATAGGGCACTTACACGTGATCCCATGTGTTTATCTGGATCGTGGGAACTCAAACACCTCATCACATTTTCCTGGTGTGCTGTGAGGTCCTAGATTCCATCCCTAACACCAAAACTCACCTGACCATTCTTTCCATCTTGGGGGTTGTGAAAGTTCATGAGACACACAAGGCTGAAAGAAGGGTGCGTTTCTTCCAGCATCTTTAGTCATTGAGGACTACCCTGGCAAAGAGCCATGGACTGGGAGCCTAACAGAAATCATGGTCTGATTCGGTTGCTAAAAGTCCAAGATCATAGTTCCAGCATGTTGGGGTTCCTCGGAGACTTCTCTGTTGGATTTTAGATTGCATATCCCCTCGTGTGTCTCCACATGGTCTTCCATCTCGTCTATCTCTGAAGTCTGTTCTGACCTCAGCATGTACATTTGGGAGTTGTAGCTCAGACTAGGGGAAGTCCTGTGTGAACCGAGGTTATGTGGACAGAGTCTCTGTCCTGCCGTAAATCTAAACTCTCACAGTTTTTAACAGCAGATTTGACATTCTCTAGGAACTGGTTAAGAATGCAGACTCCTGGGCACCACCAGGGTACGCTGACTTGGAATCTGCATTGTTCCAACATCCCTAGGTGACTCATCCATAATTAAAATTTGAGGTGCACCTTGAATTTTAAACAACTCTCCCACGCTTAAACCTGAAGAAATTTCACCATTCCATCCCTGCAAAACACGTTGAAATCTTGGCTCTCTGAGTCGGTTAGGGTGGAGCTGTCATGATGGGGAAGCCTCCCATGAAGTCAAGCCCAATTCATTTGCAGCACAAACTGCTGCTGTGCCCCCAGACAGTTACCACCAGGAAGCTGGGAGGAGAGAAGCACTTGGGAGGAGCTGAGGACACAAAGAATGGTCAGAGTCAGCGCAAAGCAATATGAGCAATATGTGGGGCACATGAACACTTCCTGCATCAAAAGACCCAGCCCTCTCATGCAGTGTGGACTCTCCTTCCTCGTTCTTGTTCCCTTCTCATCTCTGCCTTACCTCCGTCCATGCAAAAGGTGGGAAAACCGGAGCAACGAGAGTGCTGGAATGTGTGTGTGTTCTGTGTAGGCTGCCGGTCCAGTACAGAGCCTACCAGCATCCCGTAGACTGCCCCAGGCACCCCGCATCTTTCCATTTCTCAAAGTACCCTAGTCTGTAGGATCTCCCCCATGGGGCCCTCAAGACGCTTGGACCAAAGAAGGGAGTTCCACATGTCCTCTTCACCGAGCCCCACCAACCCCCCACAACCCAGCCACCTGTGTTCAGGTGAGGGAGCTTCAAACAAATGCAGCTCCCAACTCCACCCAGAAGCAAGGTCTTACTGAGCGCACCGCCAGTGTCAGGATGAGGACACGGGACAAGGGGACTGCTGAGGTTGGGAAAAGGCTCTAGAACCCAAGAGGATACCCAGGGACCATGTAGCCACAGCACAGGAGTGTCAGGATGTAGCCAGCTTGGCCAAATCTAGCCCAGGTAGTTATGGCAGAAATGGTCTCTTCCCCAGTGCTGCTCTGCAGATCCAGCAGCTGTGATGGGAGAAGAGCAACATGATGCCTTGAGCAGTAGGAAGGATGGACAACGCCATACTTGGCAAAAAAGAAAAAAGCTTATGGACAGCAATCACTTAAATACTTGCAACCAAGCCACCTGAGGGTGCGGAGTTTATAGGAATAAATTTTTTTTTCCCACAAAGATGTATTTATTTTTATTTTATACATATGAATGTTACGTCCACATGGATGTAAGTGCCTGTTACTCATGGAAGTCAGAAGGGAATTCTGGATCCCCAGTAACTCCATGGGGTTCCAGATTGTTTGTAAGCCACCATATAGGTTCTAGAAACCAAGCCCAGGTCCTCAAAAGCATCAAATGCTCTTAATGGCTCCCACAGATTCTTTTTAATTGTGTCTTTTCTTAAGGAAAGAAAAGAGTGTACTTTGATGGATCCCAATAGAACTTGGGCTGTAATCTGGCCACCCAGCTCCCAGGGAGGGGTGTGGTGACTCTCAAGCATGTGGGTTTGGGCTTATAACAGGCACTTCTGCATCTAATTCTAGGCCTTTGCCCCGGCTCAGGCCAAAGAATATTCTCCCCTGACAGGACAATTCTTTCTATCTACAAAAACTCACCAACACTGATTTTCTTTTCCTCTGAATATGAGCAT
This sequence comes from Psammomys obesus, assembly GCF_907164565.1. NCBI lineage: Eukaryota > Metazoa > Chordata > Mammalia > Rodentia > Muridae > Psammomys > Psammomys obesus. Next base: position 17,337 of record NW_026595508.1, on the reverse strand, counting down.
GCCCAACATGTGGCGATGTCAGACAACCCTAAAAATTCCACAAAACACAACCATTACCTTCTCCATGCAGTGGCCCCTTCGGTATCTGTGGGGCTTCCTCCCAGAACACTTCTCAGGTTCAAGACAAGTAGAATTCCTACTGGCATCGGTCCAGGACTTAAGCAAAACAAAACATTCACAGCATGAGGGAATACAATGCTATATTCCTAGAGATTTGCCCCTTCATTTAAGCCACCACCAGATGTAATAAAGCTCTATCCATAGCTGTCATTCAGGCGATTAATCTGAGGGACACCTTGGATACCAAGATCTCTCAGTCAAGTCTCTATAACATGGCATAATGCTCTTCAGTGACCTTGTATGCCCTCCCATATACCTTAAATCACCCTGGGATTATTTATAACACAGCACAATGTCAGTGTTTTGTAGACTGAGGTCTAGGGAACGACAAGATATACACATTCAGCACAGAAGCAGCCCTGCCTTTGTGTGTTTTCAGTCTGTGGCTGGTTGAATCTGTGAATGTAGAGCTGTGACTATGGAGCGTCAACTATACATTCTATAAAAATAATGGAATAATAAACCCATCTTTCTCCTGGCTTCACATATGCCCTAGTGTGTATTATGTCACTCCCTGGGAAGAATGTGGAAGAGATTAAAGCCAAGGAGTGTTGCCAACCCTTCATTTCTGGGTGAGGGAAGTAGAGGAAGTGAAGAAGACACCAGGGAGAATGATGCCACTGTTGATAAATGCAGGAGAGGCTGTTGATGCTATTTCTTGCTCATTGTTACTGGAAGAAAGAGACACTCTATTAGGATGGTTGGAGACTTGGAGTCGGACTGCCTGCGTTCGCATGCCCGCTCTGGAATCGCTCACATGTAGCACCCGTTAGCCTTGCTTCCTTAACAGAAGAATCAGGATCCATCATAACCATCAGCCCACTTGTTCTAGAGAAGACTCAGTAGGCTGTCAGGTGTGATGGGATCAGTACTTGTCAGATGGGATGTGCTCCCAGACATTTGTTCCCCTGCAGAAGGGCATTCACAGCAAAGGCAAATTAGTGGGTGGCAGTGGGCACACCTGCCACACTGTGACCTGGCTATTTAATCAAGGCCCATCTCATAATAATGGCAGAGGTTTTAGAAGGACTTAGAAAATAACTACAGGAGGGGGAAAACAATCCCTTATTCAGACAAATTGGCACTTAATAAATGTTTGTTGAACCTGTGGCTGGATAGATGGATGAATGACTAAAGACCGCCGCCTCTAAGCATCAACTTTTGTTCATACATTAGGTATATACGGGGATGAAGGGGATCTTTCATTCATTCTCTTGTTATTAAAATATTTCGCAGTCCACGAACCTAGGAGTTAGAAAAAGAACAAAAGGAAGAGGAGGACCGAGGATTGCATGATATTGCAAACAGTGTTTTTGGTCCATAAATATCTACAGAAGGATCTGTTTCGTAGTTTTAAAGTCATTTTTTATTAGTGAATACAGAAGAGAAAACACCCACTGAGATCTCTACCCTTATTCCAAAAGCCAGGTTAGAAAGAAACAAACATGGCTGTGATTGATGCTATTTTATCCTATCTGGGCAATCAACACCCCATCTTCATGCCCTCAGTTTAATAAGTTAGAAAAACCGCTGTAGGATTTGTTTCCCTACCAAGAACCAAGCAGTTTCTTACATTTCATTTGGAATTTCCTTTGTGAAAAGAGGCATTATGGACTGAGTGTGCCTACTTTGTTTTGGTTACTCTATTTCTTATTACTATGGTAAAATATCAAAGGCTGGGTAACTTAGGAAGAACGGAGGTAGATTTGGCCCATGGTTCTCTAGGTCTAACGTCTCAGTACCTGTATCATTTTAACACTGGCAAGAAATTCATAGACAGTGACCCCACAATGGTGAGTGTGCAGAGAGTAGCCAGGCTTGTTCTCTTCTCTTTCTCCTTTAAAAATGTTCATTTATTTATTTGAGATGCGACATTGCTATGTAGCTCAGGCTGGTCTCAAAGTGAAGGGCTTCCTGCCTCAGTTTCCCAAGAGTTGGGATTACAGATGTTCATCACAATACCTGGAAGGCTTGTCCATTCTATCTATCTATCTATCTATCTATCTATCTATCTATCTATCTATCTATCTATCTATCTATTTTAAACTGTCTTGTGAGAGTCATCAAGTTAGTGGTCCCATGAGAACTGCTTCTGCCCCATCCAAGGGCATACCACCAATGACTGACACGCCTGACAGCCCCATACCTTGTCTTCTAACATTGCCCCCAGAAGACTTGGGGATAAACCACATCCCAAGTCCAGCAGGGGACTGACTTAGTTTATGTTGAGCATTTCAAGTTACACATGAAGGGAAGATGATCTGAAGGGAGCATGGTGAACACCAGCAAGTGAAGAACCTCTGAGTCACATTTGGGTCTGACGTCATTGGATACCAGAGGCATTAGATCAGCAAATGGCAATTTCTGATAGTGTTTTTGAGAGTGGAGCCAGACTGTCTTCTGATTTGAGCAAGCAATTGGATTCCTGGTATTTTACTTATGGTTCCCCGCATCTCATTTCCAGGCATCACCAGCAGTCAGTAGCCATGGTTCCCCATCAGTCCTTTCTCAGGAGGGTTGGCAGGTGCAGTGTTTCTTGAAGAATGATCTGCATTTTTGCCAACCGTGTCAGTTTCTTGAAACCTTTCTTTGGTTCCTAGGGCTGTAGCCATCTGCAGCGTCCACTAGCACTTGCCTGGGTTGGACTGTCATCAGAGAGAAGTGCTTGCTTTACCCTAGCAGTAACTGCACGTGCAAAGTTGTAAAATAGTAATGATTAAACCTAACAGACTCTGCCCATAGTTTTTTTTTTTTTAGACTTCAAAAGTTACCCAGCTTTCATCATCTCAGAGGAAATTTGAAGATGTAGTCTCGAAATTCATCTAATATTGAAATGCCACAGCACAAGGGTGAACATACAGATGTTTAAGTACCCATTTAAAATGTCTGCTTTGACTTTCCAAGCAGAAATTTACAAGCTCACATGCAGCCTCTCTTCTATAAAGATGAAATGCAAAGGGAAAAATATGAATCAAAATAATTTAGGCAAAAGAGAAAATTGACACTTTTGGCTATCAAGGAAGAGAGGGAGTTAGTTTTAGGGAAGACTGGGTTCAGGATTAACACATTCCTGCCTCCCCTTTTCTTCTCTGATTCTTTCTATATTGAAGTCCTGCTCTCTTTTACCCTTGTACTTTATGAACACTAAAACTGGATCTTACCTGCTGAGGAGTCATATGCTCACCCATCAGCTGAGCTGTAAGTTCAGGAAAATTGTTTATGGTATCTGTGACTCTGTTCTTAACACAATGGGGAAGACATTCTCCCGAGGGAGGACAGCACAAGCCTAGTAAAGTGATAATTGTCTTAAGTAGATGCTGTCTTTCCATTCTGTATTTTGATATTGTAGTATTTGATGGCCCTGCTGGTGTGAAAAGACTGCCCCTCTCAGGCAGGTGCAGGTATTTCCTGGAGAACACCAACAACTTACTAGCCAGTTCCCCTCTCATCTATAAACCAATACTTCAGAGCCTGTGCGCCAATCAACCTCTTTGTCAGGCTTTTACAGCCAGGGTGACTGTTACAGTAAGCTTTAGTTGTCAAACTGAGGTACTTGAGGAGAGGGAATCTCAAGTGAGGAATTGACTCCACCAGATTGACATGTGGGTATGTCTGTGTGGGGGGGAGCACTTTCTGATTGATGATTGATGTGGGAGGGACCAGCCCACTGTGGGTGGCACCACCCCTGAGCAGGTAATCTTGGTGATATAAAAATAAATAAATAAGGCTGAGCACAGAAGAGCAAGTGAGGAGGCAGGATTCTTCAAAGGATTCTCTTTCAGTTCCTGCCTTGAATTCTTGCCCTGACTTCCCTTCATGATGGACTACAATAGCTTTTGATCGTGGTGTTTAATTGCAGCAACAGAAAAGGTTACTAAGACAATAGTGAAACCCTGACTTAAAACAACAAAACAAAACCCCATTGTTTCCTAACATGAACAGCACATGAGATAATATCATACAACTATCATGTGTTTAATGCTTTCTGTTATTTATTCTAAGCGCTTACACGCTAAATGAATTTTATCTGGGGCTGGAGAGATGGCTTAGAGGTTAAGAGCACTGGCTGCTCTTCCAGAGGTCCTGAGTTCAGTTCCCAGCAACTACATGGTGGCTCGCAACCATCTATAATGAGATCTAGTGCCCTCTTCTGGCATGCAAGTGTACATGCGGACAGAACATTGTATACACAATAAATGAATCTTATCATGACAAAATATAATATGCCCAAATATTAATGTCACACAATATAATGTGTTCTCATGCTAAAACAAATGAACGAGATTTAAATGCCATTAAGAAAATAAGGCATTTATAATAAATAAATGGCAAAATAATCTTTAAAAGCTTATACATTGATATTCTCACACCTTTGAAGCAGGCAAGGCATTTTGAAGAGTGACTTACAACTTAAAATTCACCAAGGAAAACATAGACAAAAAATGACTACATTAAGACAGGAAAAAAAAAAATACAAGAGAACCACTGCATAAAAAAAATAGTTAAAAGGTAAATGACAACATGGAAACGAAAAGATAATTACGCACATATATTTCAGACGACAGAATAATATTCCTAATTGGTAAAGCTTTTTAATGTGAGAATAACATAAGGAAAATGACCCAGTAGAAAGACAGGCTAAAGATATAAGCAGATGGCTCTCAAGAGAAAAAAGGAAAACAACAACAACAAAAAAAAAAAAACACCAATTTTTAAAGACAAAAGCAAACAACAAGCCCTTGGCAGGAGGCTGCGTCAGGACAGCTCTTGGCTGTAAGCAAAGAGCATCTACCTAACAATAGATGGAAATAGTCTGGTTTCACATTCCCACGTAACGAGAAATCTGGAACAGGTGGGTAGGAGCCCTCCTTGCTCAGCCTAAAAATAACGCCCCAGGGCTGAGGTGGCCGTATGGGGAGGCGTCTCCTTCCAGAGATACAGCCTCCCGCTTTAGACATCACCAGATGTGCTACAGCACCATATACGGTTATCCCTCTGCAGTGTGTGGGAGAACTGACTCCAGGACCCACCTTGAATACCAAATCCTGTGGATGCTCAGATCCATCATACCAAGGGGCATGGTGTTTGTGCAGAACTTTCACATTTTTTTCCCTGTGCTTTAAGTATCTCTAAAAAGAGCTTATGGGGCCTACTGTGATGGAAACGGCTTTGCGAATAGCTGTTATGCTGCATTGTTTAGGGGAAGCTGGCAAGGAAAACCTGTATGTGTTCAGAATCCATGAACACATCTCCTCCCTGTTTATGGTGTGTGGTTGGTCGGCTCTTCTGATGTGGAACTTGGGGGCTATGGAGGGCTACCTCCAAGACAGAGACCAGCATACTTTGGGCTTATCTTGGATAAAGAGTTGTTGGTTGGGGTTTGGTTGGTGGGGAAAAAAACACACTTAGAACTTCCCTCATAAGTCTCAGCAGACTCCTCTTTTAGTCTCGTTTAAAAGGACTGTGTTCCAGGGGGCTGAGATGGCTCAGTGCTTAAGAGCATATTCTGCTCTTCCAGAAGGCCTGGGTTTGGTTTCCCAGTCCCCTAGTCAGGCAGCTCATAGCTGCCTGCCTGTAACTCCAGCTCCAGAAAACCTCACATCCTGTTCTGGACTCATCGGTACCTTTATACAGTGGCGCGCGCGCGCGTGCGCGCGCATACACACACACACACACACACACACACACAAACACACGTATTAATGTCAAAAACAAACAAAGAAGAAACCCCAAAAACCTATATTCCATGACTGCCCCTAGTTGCTAGGGAGGCTGAGCAATTGAAAATTAGGAAAACACAAGGGCTTCCCGTGTGTGGCTAGGTGCACATGCATGCAGGTGTCTGTAGAGTCCAGCATCAGGTCCACCTGGAGTCAGAGTGTCAGGAGGATGTCAACCTTCTGATGTGGCTAATTTCTGAGTGTTCTGCTTGCTGTGTTTCTCAACAAGGCACTTTCTACATTTGAGGAGAAAAAAAATTGTTCATTGAGAATACTAATTGAAAAGCCACAGGGCAATTATGTTTGACCCGTCACACCGGGTGCAAATGTGTTAGTTGGCTTTCTGCTGTAAAATACCTCTGGGAACCAACTTAAAAAGAGGGGAGGGCTATTTTGACTCGTGGTTTCAAAGGCTCCAGTTCATAGTTGGTCAGTTGCTGTGGGGCCTGTGGTAACAGAGTATATCATGGGGGAAGAAGAGGAAACTGCTCCCCTCGTGATGAGTAGGAAGCAAAACAGGGGAGGAGGCCAGAGTTCTTAAATCCCCTCCCCTCCTTTTTCAGTTATATGTTTGTCTATGCGTGTGCAGAAGCCCCCCAAGGCCAGCACTTTCCCAATGTCTATTGGAATCTTACCCACAGTGGCCCATCAGTTCAGTTCCTCCGTGAAAACATGAAAAACAACAAAATGTGTACGCAGGAGCCACAGGTAGGACTGGTGTGGACGTTCACCGGTAGATGAGTGCCAGTGCAGGGCCGTGTGTGAGTACGGTGGGGTATTAGCCAGCTCTGAGAAGAACTGAGATGTTGACCTGTAACACAAGATGGGAGAGCCTCAAAACAAACACATCCTGTGAAAGAAGGCTGACACGAAAGGTCGTTCACTGTGTAATCCTGTTTACTTGACATCTCAGAACAGGCCAGTTCGAGTGGATGGAAACTAATTGGCAGCTTCCAAAGGCAGGAAATGGGGGGGGGAGAGAATCCAAAAAACAAAAACTGGGAGTAAGTGCTTGAGAAATACAGTTTGGGGGGGGGGGTTTGCTTGAGCTAAAGTGCTTAGTTTTATGTTACGTGAGTTTTGATTCAATTAATAGGATAAACCCAGTTTACTCTGGCCTAGCATCTCCAGCTGAAGGAAGTAAACCTGATACATTTTGCAAATAAGCACAAAGTTACCTGCAAAAACAATATCTGTCGTGGCAGTGGTTGTGGTGGAGGTAGTCAAAATTCCTTAAAGGTTAGCAGGGTTTTACCTCGGTTATGTGCTGTGCCTAGAGTCGTTGGGACCCCACAGAGCTGGAGAGCACGGGGTTTGAACACCCGGTGGGATATGACCACAATTTCAAAAGGCAGAGGGCATCAGGTAGAGGAGAGATGGACTTTGGTTTGTGCGTTACTCAGGAGCTGTGCAAGCTCCGCAGCCGCAGCCTTAGTCCTCCTGTCCTTGGTGTGGGGATGCAATGCCCAACTCTCTTGCTCAGCTGTTGTAACGGAGTGGCTGTGGGATCCCTAAACTCAGCCCTGTCTTTCTTTGGAGGTGCTCTGAGGCCTGCCTGTGAGCTCGGTGATCTCTTACTATCCCCTTCCATGCCCCCTCGCGACTTCCCGACTCCCAAATACTCTTAGTGTCTACTGCCAGCTTTGCCTTCCTGGCACTGAGCTGGTTTGGTTAATTTCGGTTGTACTGTAATGGGTAAAGAATTGCTCAGCTCTGCCTGGTGTTGTGGGCGGAGCCATGGCGTGATGGACCCTTGGATGGTCACTCTTTCCAACTCCCGCTGGACAGAGTGTTAAACACTGGAGATGGTCCCAGAACAAAGAATTTTCTTTTCCACCGAGCGGAACTTTTGGTATCCGAGAAGCGCGCTCACAGCAGCTGCGTGTTCCATGACGCAAGGGCGGGCCAGGTACTCAATTATTCACGTTCCCAGGGGAGAAAGGAGATACCACATCGCTCATGACTGCACAGACTGTTCCAACTTCCAGGTTGGCTGCGTGTCATATTAATTATTGGTTAGCATCTGAGCAGAGATCAGCTCTGAGGCTGGAAGGAAGGCACGCGGCTAAAGAGCTATCTGAGAGGGCAGAGCCGCGTTTCAGGATGGCTGTGGGAAGCCCTGGGTTCATCCTCGGCAAAGCTGGCATGAGCTCCGATCATTCTCCAACACGTGCTCTCTTCCTCACTAGTAAAAGCAGGGTGGTACTGACCCCTTTCAGGGCCCTAGGAGAGATCAAAATGAGACATTTGTCTGTTTTTTATTTTTGTTCTTGTTTTGTTTTCATATATAAAGAGAAACTGGCCCCTCACTCTGCTCTTTTGGATTTTCGAGACAGGGTTTCTCTGTGTAACAGCCCTGGCTGTCCTGGAACTCACTTTGTAGACCAGGCTGCTTAGAAATCACAGAGATCACACGTGTCTCTGTCTCCGGAGCGCTGGGATTAAAGGCGTGCCCCCCAGCACGCCAAGTTGGAGATTTTTTTTATTTTTAATTTATTTTTAATTTATTCACTTTGTAGCCCAGCTGTAGCCCCCTTCCTCAGCCCCTCCCAATCCTGCCCTCCATCCCTCTTCTCCTCCCGTGCCCCTCCCCCAGTCCACTGATAGGGGAGGCCCTCCCCCACTTCCATCTGACCCTAGCCGAAGAATTTCTGCTGAGACCTCCCTACAACCACAGACTTTGCATACACATTTGCATACACATGCTTGAGGATGAGCCCTATTTCTAAACACCAACGGACGCCTCTTCTACTTACCAACACAAAGGCAAAACTGAGGGTTAGGCACAAACAACACTTTGGGATAAGTAATTTGTCCATAAAACACTTCAGAAACTTAAAACGCTGCTAACGCTGGTCGTCAGCAGTGAGGATACATGCAGTGGGTCTGGAAATGGCAGTGAGGATGCTGCTGCTGTGAGCCTGGGTGAGGAGAAAGATGCTGTGAATGCACAGCATCATGTATATACCGCATGCCCCCAAGTCAAATACTTTTAATGGCTAGAGTAGTAAACTTTTTATATCATGTATTTTTTTTTACCACAATTAAAAAACAAGAACTTAAAAAAAAATGTTATGGTTGAATTTCTGCTTCTATTTACAGCCAGGCAGCTAAAAACCAGACTGATTTTTTTTGTCCTAGCAGTAACTATAAATGCTGGATAAATTTCGTTTCGGACGATGTCTGTTTGAAGACACCAAGAGAAAATGAATGCAGTAGAGCCTGAAGGCCAAGGTCCCAGGGGGAAGGCAAGGCATTGAGCTGAGCTGACGTGCTCTATTTTTTTTTTTTCCCTGAAGGATAAAGACGGAAGATTCCTAGCACTAGAAACCAAGATGGATTATAAAGCTACAGTGATGAATTTAGTGTTAGTATGGCATTGAATGGAAGAAAAGCCAATAATGGAAGAGAGCAGGGATTTAAAAATTAGCACACCCTCTCTTGACAGATAGATAGATGAGAGATAAACAGATTGATTGCTAGATCGTTGATAAGCAATAATTGATAGATAAATGGTAGATGATAGCTCATAGATTAGATAGAAAGATAGGCAAATAATAGATAGATGATAGATAGATAGATAGATGATTGATAGATAGATAGATAGATAGATAGATAGATAGATAGATAGACAGACAGATAGAATATGATAGAGTAAAGGTGGCACCATATGTGTGAGGTAAAGAATATCTAGGTTAACTGATAAACACAGAGAAAAGTGCATCTCAGGTCCCTTTACCTCACACCACACACATCTGCTCCAGATGGATGTGATACTTAACCAGTTAGAAGACACAACACAATTACTGGAAGGAAATAGAGGATAAAGCCTCATGTTCTTGAAAAAACATTCTTAAATAGACACAAAGATGCAATTTAGACTGCATTAAATTGATTTGTATTCAGCAAAAAAACACTATTAAGGAAAGTGAAAAGGCAACTCAGAGTAGGAGACATATTCAAAACATATGTATGACAAATGACTCATACCTAGACTACATTTTAAAAAATCTTATAAAGGGATAAGAAAAAAAAATCCAATATTTTTGAATTGAGTTAAAAGAATCTAATGACACTTTACCAAAAAGAGATCCAATTGGGGAACCAATATACAGAACGTTATAAATACAAATTAAAACCACAATGGCATGTACTATAATATAGCTAAGACAATAATAACAGAAATCGACACTCTTGCGCTGAGCAGACACCTAGGAGCTAGATGCTTAAATGCTGCTGCGGGGAGCTCCGTTTGTCAGCTAGTTAGGGAAGTTATGGCTAGCACAACAGCTGAATATTCCAAACATGTATTTAACCAAAATGCTGATACACCTGTACCAGGTGACACGTGCAGGAGAGATTACCAAGCTGTTTGCAACAGCCCCAACCTAGATAGAACACAGAACTCCATGAAAAGTGGAGCAAATCTGATTGCTGTTGTGAACCTGTATAGGAGCACTATCACAATAAAGAGGAATGGACTCCTTCAAGCACAAAAGAGGTGAATCTCACAAAACTCAGGCTAGATTTTTTAATTTAAAAATTAAATGACTTTATTATTTTATATGTATGAGAGTTTTGCAGGCATATATAAATGTGTGTGTGTTGTGTGTGTGTGTTGTGTGTGGTGTGTGTGTGTGTGTGTGTGTGTGTGTATTTGTTTGATGCCTGAGAAGGCCAGAAGAGGGTGTTGGATTGCCTGGAACTGGCATTACAGATATCCATAAGCTGCCTTGTGGGTACTGGGAATAAACTTGGGTCCTCTAGAAGAGTAACCCAATCCTCTGAATTGCTAAGCTATTCTCCAGCTCAGTCTGGATTTTAAAACCAGACACCAAAGAACATGGTGAGTATAATTCTTCTTACATAAAATGCAAAGTTAAGTAAGATTTTGTGATGACAAAACTCAGGATCCTTATTATCTCTGTCAGGCAGTAAGACCAGTCGTCATCGTCATCATCATCATCATCATCATCATCATCATCATCATCATCATCATCGTGAGGTGTGTTTGTGTGGGGGTCACATCCTGCTTCTTGCCCGAGTAGGATCATACTGCAATATTCACTTTGTAAAAAAAAAAAAAAAAAAAAAAATCTATGGAACTGTGCAATTTGCATATGTGTGCTTTTCTGTGTTGACACTAACCTTCAGTAAGAATAGTTTAACTTAATAAATAAGAGAAAACAGTTGTTTAAATACACTTAGGTGTCTTCGTAAGGGAAAAGAGAATCACTGGTTTTCATTTACTACTCTCTGCGTGTGACTGTTTAGTGTGCCCTCAGCTACATCTATGGAAGCCAGAGGACAAAGTCAGATGCCATGCCACCTGCCTTTTTTTTTTTTTTTAAGACACAGTCTCTCACCGACCTGGAACTTTCCAAATGGAGTAGGCTGTGGCCAGAAAGACCCAGGGATGCTCCTGTTTCTACCTCCCCAGTGCTGGAATTACAGTGAACAGTTTTTCTTTTACATAGATGTTGGGGATGGAACTCAGGTCCTCATACCTGCAAGGTAAATATTTTATTAACTGAACTAGCTCCCTAGTTCCTAATTACTATTTTTTAAAGGATTAAAAAAAAAAAAGTTTGTGTGTGAGTATATGCACACAAGTGCATGTGACCGTAAGGGCAGAAGAGGGTGTCAAAGCTCATGTGGCTGCAGTTACAGCTGTTAGTGAGTAAGCCACCGAGCCTCCCCTGCAGCCTGAATACTACTTTTCATATTTCTTGATTTTCTGCAGTTGAGTATTTTATTTATAGAATGAAAACCTATTAAATATGCCATTTAAAGTTTCATTTTACATTAATCCAAACATGAACACATGATGTTGGAAAAGTGGTTTAAAAAACAGTAGACTTAGCTGGGCATGGTGGGGCATGCCTTCGGTCCCAGGGCTCAGGGAGGAAGACACAGGCGGATCAGCTGTGAGTTCGAGGTCAGCCTGGTCTACAAAGCAAATCTAGGACAGCCAAGGCTACACAGAGAAACCCTGTCTGGAAAAACCAACACAAACAAGCAACAACAACAACAAAAAACCCACTAGACCCAACAGTTTCAACATAGTAAGAATCACATACGAAAAGCTTCATGGCTCATGGTTGCTTTCAAAATTGGTAACAGACTTCTTACTAGAATTGCTAGTTCAGAGTAACAGATCAAACTGAAAGTTACAGAAAAAAAAAATTGGAAATTTCTTTCTGTAGGAGGAGACGCACCATATTAAGAAGCAGCATCCTTCCTTCCACAGCTGAGCTTGGTATGCTAAGTCCTGCTTAACTCACCTTCCCCCTTAGGTCATTCAGTACTTTAACCTAGGGGAAGGCCAATTCTTCTCACTCCAAGCTCTAACTTAAAGGAGGCATCTTCCTGGTACCTATTAGTATGTTAATTAGGGACCTGAGATGTCCTGAGGCCTGGAAGAAAATTTCTATGCAAATCTACATTTAAGAAACTTCCAAGGGAGAACAACTAATTTTTTCCAGCTGGGTCCCCATTAATTCCTTCAAAAGACGATTTTTAGTCACTTTATAAAATAGTGGGTTTCCTTAAGGCATTTTTTATACAGTCACGTCTTTGTTCTTTGGTTATATTTGCCCCTTTACCATCCTGTCGGATTCTTTTGGCACCTTCTCTCCAAATGAGTATGTGTGTTATATTCTGCATATGAAAGAGGACGTGATATTTATTTTTCTTTATCTCTCCCATTATCCTTTCTTTCCCCCATTTTAGAACACTTCTTTCCTACTAATAGTCACCTCAACCTCTTATCTTCTCGCGTTGGCGCACGCACACACACACACACGAGAGAAAGCATAAAATTTGTGGGTTTGATTCTGTTTTATTTTGCTGTATGATAATCTTTAGTTCCATTCACTTCCCTAAAGATGTCATGATCTCATTTCACACACCCCCCTCGAACTAAATAAAACTCCATCAAATTATGTGTTTATGGGCATCTAGTATGGTTCCTTATTTTGGTTATTGTTGACAGCAGAACAACAAATGTGGATGTGCAAGCATCTCTGTGGTGTTCTGATTTAGAGTTCTTCAGGTGTAACCCTAGAGTGCTATAACTGGGTATGTGGAAGTTCTGTTTTTACTTTTTTGAGGAACCTCTATACTGACTTCTGTAGAGGCTGCTCTGGTGGTTAATTCCTGCTAGTAGTGTGTAAGGGTTACTTGTGCCATGTGTCCTCACCAGCAATTGCTCATATTTGTTTTCTTGTTAGCCATTCTGACTGAGATGGACTCTCAATATGGTTTTGTTTTTCATTTTCCTGATTGTTAGGATTTTGGAACCAAACCTGCCTCTGGGTTGCCTAGCAACTTATGATGTCATCATATATCCCTGGCCAGGTGGCCACACCTGGAAGGCATGGTTACCTTGCCCCTTAAAGGGACCAGCTGGCCATGTAGTCTCTCTTGCTCCTGGCCTCTTCTTTCTTGGCCTCTTGGCCTTCTCCCCTCTCTCTCTTTCTCCCCATTATGTCCTGGTCTCCCTTCTCTCCCTCTCTTCCCCTCCACCTAATAAACCACTTTCATATAGAAGATCTGTTGTATGCCTAATTGTCATTATTTAATATGTCCCATAACCTTACACTGATAGCTAAGGATGATGAAAATTATTTTCATATATTCATTGGCTGATTGGTGTTTTCTCTTTTAAGTGATAACTGCCTATTCAATTAATTGGCCCATTTTTTGATTAAATAATTTGGTTTCTTGGTGTTTAATTTTCTAAGTTATTGACATATTCTAGATGTCCATTCCCTGTCATATGTATTGTTGATCTGTGTGCTGTCTGTTCACTCTGCTGATTGTTTCCTTTGCCATTTGCAAGCTTTAGATTATGTGCAATCTCATATTTCAACTCTTACAATTATTTTCTAAGCTATCAGAATCCTTTCCAGAAAGTCCTTATCTTTGTCTAGGTCTTGAAGTGTTTTCTTGTTCTGTTTTGTTTTGTTTTGTTTTGTTTTGTTTTGTTTTGTTTCCCTAGGACATTCAAAGCTTTGAATTTCAAGTTCTTCAATCCATTTTGAATTGTTGCTTGTATCTGTTTTTCTATCAGTTCTCTCTGCTGTTGGCTTACTGATGGAAAATGAAATCCTGAAAGAAAAGAAACCAGGCTTGCCCTGTTCTGCTGCTCCTGACTCTTTCCTTCAGTGTTTTAAGGGGCTGGTGGACATGGGAAGCAGTGTAAAAACAATCACCAACAGACATTGCACTGCTCCTTGGTTGTTCATTTCATTGTGTCTGCATTTGAATCAAGTTCAAAGGAAATACCACTTATTTGTGCTCTTTGCAACCCCCTCCTACTTCCTGAGCTGTGAGTATCACGTGCCTTTGCCTTTACTGTGACTTCCATTAGCTCTGGGGCCACTGGGACTTTATGCTTATGGAACTTCTGGAGCTCTGTATGAAACTGAGATGATGGAGCCAGACTTTTGCCTACTTTATTGGGTCCTTCGCCCTGCCTCCCTACACCATCCCTATCCATTCCAAACCCCCAACACTAGGTAGGAAAGAAAGGAGTTTAGAGGGAAAAGGGGGGGAGGGGTTGTCCATATCATTATACTACTTTCTGCTGAAAAGGGGCATTCCTTGGGGCAAATTTTATCTTAATCTCTATAATATCTCCAACCAGCAACTAGCAATCCAGCAAATACTCAAGAGCAGCAGGAGCAGCATGGGGACCAGCTACTGCTGCACCTCCTTAGAGCTCTGGCTGTGGCAGAATTCCAAATGCAAACTATCTTCAGCTGGCAAAATCATGCCACTGCCAGAGCATGAGACAAATCACAGTTAGCTGCTATGAACAATCTGAAGAAGCTCATATCTGGGAACAGGGCCATTTGGAAGTATGCAGTTCATATTCCTGGTTGAAAACATAGTACAATTAAAAAGACAAAGGAATCAAAGTATCTCTGTTCTTCACACCTACAGGGCAGATGATGCTTCCCCTCAGAAATTTACCAACAGCACCCTCCCTGGAAGCCAAGACAACCTGCCCAAGATCTCAGGGCCAAAGTAAACAGAGGTTGTTACAGGTATTCAGGGCAGGTGGTCTCAGATATCCATGCTTCTAAAGATTCCTACAAGGCAGGATGAGAAAAGGGAAAACTTGAACAGTGACCTGCAAATGTGTAAAGTAGTAGTGGTCTGTCAGAGGGAAGCCTCAGTAAGAGCTGATGGTAGATACTTCTGAACTTCATGGAGCACTTAAGGAATTTTGAGGATGACCTCATTAAAAACAAAAAACAAACAAACAAAAAACAGTGCAAATGACCTGGTGGTGGCAGCCCACACCTTTAATCCCAGCACTGGGGAGGCAGAGGCAGACAGATCTCTGAGTTTGAGGCCAGCCTGGCCTACAGAGTGAGTTCCAGGATAGCCAGAGCTATGCAGAGAAACCCTGCCTTGAAAAACAGATAAGCAAACAACAAAACTGAAAAAAAAAATCAAACAACAAAAACAAAAACAGAAAAACCAAACCACACAAAAAGTCCAAGCTGCAGTAAGCCAGGGAATATAACCTGTGTGTTTCCGTATGTGGCAAAAAGACTGAACAGACTGCTAATTTTCTAGAACTTATTTAGTCCATTGGTTCCTCCGTCCTGTCTCATACCTGTGGAGAGCCTTTGTTTTCACCCTGGCCTTCACCTGGAGACAGGGTTAGGCAGGATGTTTTGCCAACTTCACTTTCTTTTGTTTGTGTGAGGATCACACAGACAGGTGGACAAGGTAAACAAGTTTGACTTCTGCATGACCCCCTTCATTGTATCAAGGTGCTTTGCTCTGACTATAAAAGGGGACCAATGGAATAAACTGGTGAGACAGTTTTTACCGGCAGCCCTCTCCAATGGATCGATCCCATGTGTAGTTTTTAAAATTTTTCTTTCATCCCCACTCCCCACTCAGGAATTGTTCAGCTCTGCTGGCAGGATCCGAGAGTTTGGTGCCCGAACAGGGAGGGACCTTGAAGACACCATGGGTATTGGCAAGCTCAGATCATAAAGTAAAGAGAAAAGGGCATGGTGAGTAAAATTTGAGAGTAAAAAATGGGACAAGGCACTAGCCTCATGTTTTTTGTATGGAATTTAATTAGAAATAGTCTGTCTATTTGGCATGGAACTGAGAAAGTGAAACTTTCAGGGTTAGAGAGAAAGAGAAAAGAAAGATGGGAGGCTTCAAGACAAAACGAGATTAAACTATCAGCTCCTCCAGAAGAATTATATGTCCTTCCTAATGATAATTTCTTGTTAGACTCTGAGGACAACTTAGATCCTGATGAGGTTGCAGAGTTAGAGGAACAACAAGCTAGGCAGAAAGGAGAAGATAAAACCAAGTTTTGTGGCTTTCCAGATCTAGAGCAACATGATAGAGAGGATAATATGGTGAGAGTCCGTGCTCCTGTACCTTTTAAACAATTAAAAGAACTGAAAATTGCATGTGCTCAATATGGTTCTACAGCACCGTTTACTCAAGCTCTGATAGAGTCCTTGTCTACTGAGGCTCTTTGTGCAGGGGACTGGAAGCAATTAGCAAGTGAATATTTGACAGGAGAATATCATTTGTTATGGAAGTTAAAATTTGCTGAGCAGTGTCAAGCAACAGCTAAAATCATCTGAACTTAGAAAAAAAAGAAAGAAAGAAAGAAAGAAAGAAAGAAAGAAAGAAAGAAAGAGCTTGTTAGTTTTTCCAGCAAGAAAACTAATGGTTAATTCTGCTACAAAGCTTCTGTGTTCATAAAAATTGGATTAGCAATGTGTTTTGTCTATCCGTTTTGAATGTATAAGTTTACCATGTTCAATATGTCTTGGTTATACATTATTGGTCATTGGGCATGTTTAAAATCTGTAACATAAAGTTAACTTACTTAAAACCTAGGTTTGGAACTATTCTAAACAAGAAATGGATATTACTCAAATATCCCAGAATTTGGAAAACAAAAATATGTTCATGTAATAATTGATACTTTTTCAGGATTTACCATGGTAACTCACTCAGCAGGAGAAGCCACCAAACACATTATAAGTCATTGCTCAAAATGTTTTGCTACAATTGGTATTCCTTCCATTATAAAGATTGATAATGGTATTGCATATATTAGTCAAGCTTTTCAGCATTTTTGTGAGCAAATGCATCTAAGTCATAAAACAGGTATTCCATATAATCCTCAAGGTCAAGGAATTGTGGATCATGCCCATGGATCTCTTAAGAACCAATTGCAAAAAATAAAAAAGGGGGAGTCATATCCCCAAATCTTAATCATGTTTTATTTAATTTTTTTTTAATGTGGATATACAAGTCCGCTCTGTGGCTTATAAGTTGTGGCCCCCTAATACCAAAGATTATTATGCCCAAATAAAATGGAAAGATCTGATTACTGGAATATTGGCAGGGCCCCGACCCTATTTTAATATGGGAAAGAAGGCATGTTTATGTTTTTTTTTTTTTTCAGGATGTTGAAGGAGCCAGATGGATCCCAGAA
>NW_026595507.1:0-9541 GCF_907164565.1 Psammomys obesus | reverse complement strand
GGCACATCTGTGGAGCAGAACTAGAGAGCCTGAGATTTTTTTTTTTTCAAGAGTCTTTATTTGGGAAACCATTTCCAGATATGTCATGGGAAGGACAGGATAATGACAGGGGACTAGGAGGCCACTGGACTAGCATCCAGGTCTATGTCCCCCTCAGGAGCCTATGATGCACTTTTAGAACTGCCTTAGAATCTTCTTCTTAGACATGGAAAAGAGCATGTCTCTCTAGCTCCTTAGTCTTAGCGGACAAGAAGGCGTGTGACCGACTCCCCTTTCAGGATGGCTCCTGTGTTCAACTGACAACCTCTTTGAGTAACAGAACAGTTGATTGGGCTCCTCGGGGCAGAGGCCTCACCTGGACCACACCGAACACTGTGGTTGTGGCTGAAATAAAAATATAGGCTGGGGTCAGGCATGGCGGCTTGTGGTTGTAACTCCATCTCTCAGGAATGGAGGCAGAAGAATTATCATGAGTTCCAGACCAGCCTAGTCTGTGTCGTAAGATCAAGGCCAGCCTGGACTACATACAGAAATCTTGTCTCAGAAAACAAAACCACACAAAACGTGACCCACTAAAAAGAAACTAGACTAGGAAGAATCCAGGTGGTATGCGCGTGACTGGCATACCCTGCCAACAACCTAAGATGCACTGTTTTCATGTATCTGTTGCTATAAGACAGATAACCTGTAGGAACACACACACACACACACACACACACACACACACACACACACACACACTCGCTCTCATCATATTGTATGATTTATTCAAACTGCTTTTCACTCAAAACTGTGTCTTGGTCATTCTCTGTCAGTACACACATGATTCCTTTGTCCTTTTAAAGGACACAGTTTGAGAACCAAGAGCAGTTCCCAACTTCCTGCTGGTAAATATTAGCTCATTTCTAGTGTATTACTGTTGTGAACAAGGCCTTGGTGAGCATGCCTATTCTACGCATGAACTGTATCTCCTTGAGCTCAACATGCTGCATTTGATTTAGGAGTTCCACACACTTAGCTCACAAAGTCACTTTTAACATGGGTCTCGGGACAAGGCTGGATGAAGCTAACCATGAATCTAGCTGATGCTGTTGAGGGCCACAGAATGGACCAGCCACTGACAGAGTCCCAGTCTAAATTACTCTGTAATTGATGAAGAGGCAGACCATCTCCGGAGAGGTCTAAAGAGAGATGGGTTGCTTGCTCTTGGCTCAGAGACTGAAGTTGCCAGACAGAAATCCGACCCTAGGTGGTTCTGGACTCCTGACTGGATAGGGCTTCAGAGCCAGTGGATTCCATTTAGGAATCCACCAACAGTGGTGGAGTAAAGGTGTGGATTTGCTGATATCCCTGTGGCCCAGGGAGAATGTGTGTGTGTGTGTGTGTGTGTGTGTGTGTGTGTGTGTGTGTGTGTGTGTGTGTGTTGGCGGTGGGGGAGGCATCATCTCATTCAATACAAGGTGGCCTGTTCCCTGGGTCCTGCTTCTACTGACCATACCGACCCGGTCCTGTCTGCAGTTCTTCATGGTGCCAAGAGATGCACCCGGCATGAGTTTTGGTGATGGATGCCGAATCTCAGTGTCAGTGTGTCTGAGAGGATGAAATCAGACTTACCCAGTCAGCAGCTAAGGTATCCAGGACTGCATGAAGTATTTCTACGCTGGGGTCAGAATCTTTTCCCCTCTGCCTCCCTAGTCAGAAAGAGATCAGGAGGTGACAGCGGGAGGTGGGACCTGAAGCAAGCATCATCACATAAACTTTCTCAGAGGCTCAGATGCCCCAGGCACGGGAAGATGCGGTACAGGAAATTCTGTGTAAGGGGCTTGCCTAAAAACACAGCTAGGACAGAGGTCTCAGGAAGCAAGTTTCTGGGCTGTCCTTGTGACCTGAGCCCTATGACTGGGAAGCTGTGCTCTCACATGCTTACTGACAGATTATTGCACCCATTCACCTCCCACAGCAGTGAAAGGCATCCTTTTCCGTAGATTTTCACCTACAGTCAACATTATCTCCAGTCTGATAGGTGTTTAGTGGCTTCTTTCTACTGAGATCCTTTCTCTGTTCCTGCCTGCTATTTACATCTCTACATGTTTTTTTTTTTTAAATGAGCTCATCAGCTTTCTGTCACTGTTATACAATAACTGAGATAATTAACTTATAAAGACAAAAGGTTCATCTTGGCTCACAGTTTTTCCAGTCTCAGTCCACGGTCAATTGGTATCATTTCTTAGTGCCTATGATCAGACAGCCAACATGGCAAAAGCATTGGGGAAAAGCCAAGCCATCTACCTTATGAGCCAGGAAAGAAGAGAAAAGGCAGGTACATAACCAGTGATCTAGAGACCTCCCTCTGGATCCACTTTTTATAGTTATCAGTCTCTCCTAATGGCGCCATCTTGGGAAACAGAGATTAAGCACAGAGCCTATGGAAGACATTTAGGATTTAAACTGTAACCAGGGGATTTATAATCTCAGCTGTCAGGAGGATTGCATGAGCACATGGTAATATGGTATGGTTCTCTCTCTCTCTCTCTCTCTCTCTCTCTCTCTCTCTCTGTGTGTGTGTGTGTGTGTGTGTGTGTGACGTTTTAGAGTGTACGGCATGCAT
This sequence comes from Psammomys obesus, assembly GCF_907164565.1. NCBI lineage: Eukaryota > Metazoa > Chordata > Mammalia > Rodentia > Muridae > Psammomys > Psammomys obesus. Next base: position 6,933 of record NW_026595507.1, on the reverse strand, counting down.
GTGACAGTCAGAAGATAATTCTGGGCAATCACTCCTCCCTTCTACTTTTATGTAGGTTCCTGATATTGAATTCAGGTTGTTAAGGTTTTTATACCAATCATTTTATCTGCTGAGGCCTTGCTAGCCCACTGGAGAACATTTGTTAGTCATTTTAGTCAATTATAAAATTTTATGTCTTATGGGTTTTATGTCATATAGAGAAAGAATTTTCTACAGGCAGATGGGGAAATAGAAAATTCATACATTTTACGTAATTGTATAATATATTGACTTATAATATTTAAATGTGCAATTATCTAGAATTCACTTTCTATTCCAATAGCAGGTTAAAAGGGTGGGGGAGTTCTTACATTCATTCTCATCCCACTCAGAGGAAGTGGATAGCCAGTTCCCCAGAATCTTTTAAAGTGTCTGCCCTTTCCTCACTTCCCAAATTACCACATCTGCACTCTGGCTGAGGTGCTGTGGGACCATAGTGGGTGTATCTCCATTCCTGCTTTTTGTCTGATTTCCCTTATTTTACTTCTCTCTTAGGTCTTCCTCTAAAGAGGAAAAGTTATGCTTATCGTAAATGTATGGAGGCTGAAACCTGAAACACAGCCCAGGTAAGTGGCATTTTACCTTAAGTTACTTTCTGTGTAGTCTTATGTTGTGTTTATGGTCCCAGGATCAGCCACTGGCAACCCCACCTCCTCACTAGGCTTCCTGCTGTCTGTGGACAATTGTCTGGGCTGAGCCCATCCTTTCTTTCCGTCTTCTTACCTCTGCCTCCACCCTGGTCAATTTTTCCTGGGTGATCCTGTGAGGTCCAGGCCAAAGAGCGCCGAGATGGAGCTAACTGCATGGACTCTATTCTGGAGACTCCTGAAATCCAGGTATTTTCATTCAGCTATAAGCTATAAGTTTTGTTGCCTCTTCATTTGACAGTCTTTGGAAAGGAATCTCTAAGGAAGGAGGTTTGAGTTATAGGACTTGGGAATTTCCCTGGCACATGCTGAATATGAACATATATGCCCACATTCCCCCACCCCATACACTTAAACATGGGGTGCGTGTCTGTTTCTGTCCCAGGCTATCTGTATGTATATTTCTATGTCACTTCCAGATGTGAGTCACACTATCCTGTGGCTTGACCGCTTAGGTAAAGGTTAAGCTCTAAAGTGGACCATGGGAATATAATTTAATAGAGATAGAATTGCAGTAGAAAATCCCTTAGCTTGGCTATAAGATGCAGTGTCAGAGCTCTGAGCTCAACAAACAGCATGGCCGGTTGCAACTCCATCAGTCTCTCCATCTAATCTTCTTTCTATTTCAGCCCTGGGGGAAGAAGATTGCTTTTCACAGGAACAGTGTGGCAGCAAATGTGTCTTGGCTGTTGGACCACACGTGGCTCAATGAGAGCCTCATGTCAGGAGAAATCCAGAGGGAAAGGCTGTGGGGTAGCCCACGTCTCACGTGCTGTGGCAGACAGGTTTGCCCGTGGGTGGACAGAGCTGGTTTCTCCAGCGCCCTCTCCCTTGGCTTTCAGACAACATCTTTTCCCAGGGTTCTTTGTGTGTGTCCTAGATTCCTCTTCTTAATTCGTGTATGGAGGCTAGATGGTCCTTGAGAGTGACTGGGGCTCTGTTAGCTCAGGTGGGCAATAACTCAGGGGACTAGGGTCCCGGACAATCAAAGCCCACCAAAGCTACCGGAGGGTGGCGCTGCTCAGGTCCTTTGTCTCACAAAGGCAATAACTACATTTCACAGACAAGAAGTTTGATGTATGTTTGTTTTTGTCAGGGTTCTCTATAGGAATAGAATAGTAAAATATATCTTTCTGAGATATATACACATTATATATCACCTGATACATGTAATATACACACACCACACACACACATATACATACACACAAACACACACACACAGAGGAGATGCATTAGAGTGATTCAGCTAGTCAAATTTACAGGTTAGCTTAGAGGCTACACCGTGGCATTTACATAATAATTTTGTCAGAGAATGTGGTGTGCTTAACTGATATCTTTTCATCCACCTATTTCTCTGAGTTTGTTAAGATTCTCTTTTAAGGAAACATTTAGGAACACTTTATACAATAATTCTTGAACATTTGGAAATTTAAAATGGATTTTCTTTTTTCTTTTTTTTTTTTTTTGCACAAAGTAAAATGTCCATTCAGTAAAGCTCACAGTGTACCTCAGATACCCTAATGCTAACTCTTTATCTGTTGGAACTGTTAAATTTTCATGTAAGTATTTTGAAGCTAATTATAATCTTCTCAACATAGCCTTGAATACTCCCGCCCCACACAGTCACACACACACATTTCTCCTTATTTATTTTGGCCTTACATATGCCCATGCAATGTGGTTTGATGTATAAATGTTTGGACTGCTACCATTTCTTTAGAAATTCCATTTTTTATTAATAAATTTCTCATTGGTGTTTGAACTTTAAAATATACTTTTTATGATGTCAGCACTTCACCATTGGCCAGTATTAGCATTTCCCTGACACATCCTTGTTTACTTCTTGGCTTTCATTTTCCTTTATCGTTTTTTTTTTAAGGCACATGTCTTAAAACAGAAGTTGACTGATATGAAGCCTAGGAAGGGAAATGACTTGATCGAGGTACTGTTCACTTACTGTAGTTAATGATACATTTAATACTTCCTTGGTTTTATTTCATGCTGTAAATATTACCATTGCTTATTGCTCCATTTGTCAATTTTTCTTTGTCCTCTTTGATCATTTGTCTTGTTTCCCTCTAGCAAGGTGGAACATCATTTTGTATGTCACTCTAACAGTAGTTGTACCTTCATCATTGCAAAGACATTCTACCCAATGTCTGCCTGTCACAGTTAAGAACTTCATTGTGCTCATGACCGCCAGAACTCGCAGAAACCCAAAATTGCTCATGTGTCTTTATTCCATTATCTTTTACCTTGTTTCTTAGTCTTTATTATATATAAAATGCTACTTATTCATACTCCCTCTTTTCCATTCATTCCTGTAAATTAATTTGAAATATTAATTTTCAATATTACATAAAATGGTGAAGATTAGGGGTTATATACTATTTTAGCATGTTAGGGTAGTTTCTTGTAGTCAGGTTCCTGCAGAGAAAGAAAACTGAAAGTTTTTTCATTATCTACCCTCTGTCTGTCTGTCTATCTGTCTGTCCCATCTACTTTTTCTGTCTACCATCTCTCTGTCTTCTCTATATCTGTTATCAAGATTGTTAGGTCACAACGACACTGTCTTTAACTTTAATTTTCAGCACTTTGCTGAATCTGGGCACAGTGCTCTTCATAGCGGATTTTTGCTGAACGTCTTGAATCTATAAACTATGTCTTTCACAGATGTTGGAAATTTGTAGCTTTTTTTTTCTTCAAAAACATACTTTTCAGCACCAGTCTGGTTGAATTTCCTTGAGTTATGAAGTTTCCAATTTTCCTCTAGACAGTAGAATGCTGATTGGCATATCTTTGGGGGGTTGATATTGGCTGGACGTAAATTATTTTAGGTTTCAGTCACTAAGCATATCTTTATTTCTTTTTAGTTCCTGAAGATACTTTTAGGAGCTCTAGCATGCTTGCTTTAAAGGTTTCCCTTGCTTTAATCATTTCAAAATCATGCTCCATTATCTCCCAGCCTATCTGATCTCTGATGAGAACACCACAGTAATTATAACTTAAAAAAATTCAGGATCATTTTCTTATTCTTACAAAAAGATGTGATTATTGAAGACAAAATCATGACATTTCCCATTGGGATATTTTTTCAGTATACATAAATGTAATTAATTTAACAATAATGATAACATGGCAGAGGATAGCACATTCCTAGAGTTTCTGTGAACCTGCTTACTATGTTTGAGGTCAGTGAGACAACATTAATTCTAAAACATTGGGACAACATGCATTGTTGAAATGAGAGGGGAGCAGTGACGTCCTCACACTTGGAGGGTGGTGGCAGGTGGGTAGCCTCAGTGCTTGGATTGAAATGCTGACGAGGAGCTTTGCCATGGGGATGAAGAGAAAATTAGGGTGGAGGACCAGTTTGTGCTAAAAGAGAGGCCGGGAAAAGAAGCATGTCTCAGATAGATGAAGAAATGCTGGGAATCTGCTGCAGATGAGGAGCCTGTCGGCCATTACAGGCGACCATCTGGAACTCAGGAAAGGGGTTTGGGGTGGAGTGGGAGAACCTGCTTGCAAAGCAGCGGAGCTGATGATCAGTCTTAGAGTGGGGAAGAGTTATAGTTTGCCAAGATCATAGGAGCAGACCCATTCACTTGAGGATGGAGAGATTGGCAAAAAGTAAGATACTCCTTCTCAGAAGGGCTGAGCCCTTGATATCTTTAGGATGGGGTTGGGTTTCAGCATCAGAAAGTGCCTTTGGTAAAGGTTGAAATTATAGACAAGGTAGATTGGGGAAATTCATGAATAGTAGCATTCTATATAGGAGGAAGTTGGGGTAGGTGCTGTGGTTGGCTGTTTCAGGGAAGATGGGAAGATGATAGACAAGACTGGGTCAGATGACCTCAGGTCACCTGTTAGAAACAGGCTGGGCTATTGGAAACATCATGATAGCAGAAGAAAACAAATAGTCGGCAAGAAGTTCTGCTTGGTAATTTGTCCTAAGTATGGTGTTTAAAACTGAAGGCACAGTGGCTATATCAATTGTGTTAATTGCTGCTCTGAAAAGCAGCCATCATTCTAAACTAATCGGAGCTATTCTTTGCAGGTCTTTGTTGGCATGAATGATCCCACTGTCGTTTTTCAGGGATAAGGAAGTGAAAATGCCTGATATGAGGCACATGTTTTTTTTTTTTTTTTTTTTTTTTTTTTTTTTTTTTGGTGATGAGAGGTTTTGGAATTCAACAGAGATGATGAAGTATCAATGCTACTGAACTACATAGTTATTTTTCCTGTCATGTGTAAGAAACATTAAATATTAATCTTTTCTATCAGACATTGTAAAACTTGTGCTCATGACAAGGAGTTTAGATCTCTTACTCTTTCTTATCTTGTAAAACCTTCATGAAAATGTTTGAATCCCATGCAATGTTTTGCTCCACCCACCCAGCAAAACTTTTGTTTATTTATAAAACCTTTGTAAAGGTTTGTAAAACCTTTGCTGCATTCTCAGAACATGAGTGAATTAAGTGGCCCTTTCCTTCCCTTTTTCTTTATTTCCTTTGCCCTGATTCTTTTAAAACTAGCCAATTTCAAAAGACTGAGAGTTCAGACCTCCCCCAATGGGGGAAAAGATATAGTTACCACCTGTGATAAAAACCAAGTCCAGGCCTTGCCCTTTTGAGCACACCCTCTTGATCAAGAGTAAAAATTTCTCGTCTACGGCTCAGAGTATCATTTGGAAGAAGGGATAGGAAGCATGTAAGAGCCAGAAGATAGAGTGAGAGGCTACAGCATGTCATTCTCTAGACTCATACAACCATAGCAATCATTAACTCACAACAATTGTCGTTACCTTTACTGGACCTATGGGAGAGCAACAATAAGGCAAGGAAGGGAGAGAGGCTCGTGGGGCCTCACCCTCTCTCTCTGAACTATTAGCTACTGACCATTTCTGGGAGAGGAGAAGTACTGTGTTTAGTTGTGTGCAAACTGCTGAGCCTGCCATGCTTCATCTGGCAGCTCAGAACCCATCGTCACACAGATAGCACTGGCTTATCTCAGTGGCTCACAAACCAAACCAGATAGTCATGAATGAAAGAAGAGATTTTGTGGTGAGGAGGGCAGTTGGTAAGAGTGGTGGAGAGGTGTGGAGAGAGAATGGTTGCTGTGCATTGAGTCCAAGTGCAGAACTGTCAAAAAACAGAACAAAACAAAACCAAATTCAATTAACAACAACAAAAGAAATAACAATGGCTTCAACCAATTAAAAGTTTATTTTTCATCACCTAGCACCTTTCTCTAGCCACAAGAATTACTGAGAAATGTGTTTTCCTGCAGCTGTGTTCTTGCATCCCCAAACAAATTAGAATTTTGATATGTTTTTTAAAGGAAGGGGAGAATGGGGTTTTACTTGGTAGATTGCTGAAAGCTTTGTCATATTTGATTTAAAAAGAATATGTCCAAGTCCCAGATCCATACAATCAGAAGAGGCTGATGACTGCTTTGAGCTTGGGGCTGAGAATCCTGCTGGGTTGCTAAGAGCTGTCCTTTAGATTCTGGTGTCATTAGGTAGGATTTCAAGCCAGAATGGACTCAAGATTTTGTTGGCTTTAGCCATAAATGAGACTTCAAAATTCAGTTCCATTGGGTCATAAAATTTGATTTGAGTTCATGTGTTTTGAAAAGTTGAACCACTACCTAATTTTACCAGGTCCTCATGAGGATGATTGAAAGGAAGTGGCATGCAGTGAGTGCTGATTAAAGCTGAACATTTATGGCCACTTCTCCCTTACAATGCTAAAATCATCCATCCATCGTTCATCATTTATCAAGCACCCGCTGCATATCACAGATCTGATGCCAGGCACTGGGGAGTCACAGATAAAGGAATGGTGTTTATTTCTGAGACCCTTGGTGTGACAAGAGGAAAAGGCTGTGCCTGGTCCATAGCATCAGTGGGCAAGTGCTGCTGTGTGTAGGGGTCTTTAACACTCTTTTGTAACTCATGGTGAATGATTTGAGCATTTCTGGCCCTTCTACACTGGCCTATTTGTTTATTCAGAGGAAGGAGGGATGAAAAGGGAGGAGGAAAGGTAGGCTTGTAGACAGACAGATAGACAGACAGACAGATGGTAGAAAGCTACAGAAAGAGATTATATAAAACCCCTAAATCATCATCTTCTTCTTTCTTCTTTTCTTCTTTATTCTTTCTTCCTTCTTCCTTCCTTTCTTCCTTTTTTCTTTTCTTCTTCTTCTTCTTCTTCTTCTTCTTCTTCTTCTTCTTCTTCTTCTT
>NW_026595506.1:0-40659 GCF_907164565.1 Psammomys obesus | reverse complement strand
TTCTTCTTCTTCTTCTTCTTCTTCTTCTTCTTCTTCTTCTTCTTCTTTTTCTTCGACAGGGTGCTACGGTTAAAACCCAGTCCCTAAATTTTAACATCACAGCAGAGGTACTTTCTCACTGAAAATGGCTGGTGAGAGAATGAAAACTTCTATTCTCAAAAGCCTTGCCTGTTCAGAACCAAGGTTTCGGTTTTATTTCTGCCTTGTTTTCCCTCTGTTCTCTTTTTCAAAATCTCTATAGGTTTTTTGAGGGAAAAAAGTCTTCGGATCTTCAAATCTGTAGGCCTACCACAGAAGGATTTGCACATGGTCACCCCCACTGAATTGACAAGGTATTTTACAGGGACAAGAGTGGATCCTGTTCAACCCCTGTGAGAGATGCGAGAGCCCACGTGGGGACGCGCAGTGCTTGGTTGGGGGAGTCTTGGCCAGTTGTAGCAACTTCTGTGAGAGTATGCCTGCTCCTTTTTTCCTTCCTCCCTTCTTTCCTTCAAGACAAAATTTTATGTTTTTACTTTTTTTTTCCTCTTGTATTGTCTTTAAAATGAAGCCTATATACAAATGGAAAGAAATTTTAGGAGTAGATTTTCAAAGTCACCTGATAGCAAAATGAAGATAGAGAGCACAATTGCCTGTCTGCAATCCTCTGGTCGCTGCTGCTTGCTTTCTGTATTTTGCATCACTCCAATGCTGGCATTGACTGAGTTGTCCTGCATCTCAAGACCAGAGACCATCAGTCTAAACAGTGGGAGTGGGCTGGCGGATGGCTGGTGGTTCCAGAGCTGGCTACATAAGCACGAGGAGTGGAGTTTAGAACCCCAGAACTCACACAGATGCTGAGTGGCTAATGGCCTGCCTTCGGTTACAGAAAGGTGGAGATAGGGGATCCTTAGGATCTCTGGATCCACTGAATACATCAGTGAGCTCTGAGTTTGATTGAGAGACTCTGATTCAATGAATAAGATAAAAAAAAAAAGTGATGGAGCACCATTCCTGACATCCATATGGGGCCTCCGCCTGCACGTGATAAATGTGATAAATATATATATGCACATATACCATACACAGGCACACACACACACACACACACACACACAAATAATAATAATAATAAAACAAAGCAAAACAGCATAGGTTGGGATCCAATTCTGCCTGTGAGTATCAGTCGGAACAGCAGAGAGAAGGTTCTGAGAATAGTGTGTAGACGTGTTTAACGTTCATTGCAGCCTGGGGGCCTTGGCAGAACTTGCAAACCAGTATAAACTGGTTTGCAACAACCCTAGAGGGGCACGGGCATGGGTACAGAGAAGGTGACAAGCGTGGGTAAGGTCAGAGAGCTAGGAGAACTGTGGTCTCACAATGTCTTAAACAGCAATATTATAAAGGAGATGAATAGAAAAAGAGATTGGCTGCTTGCTCCCTTGTGAAATCTTCATGCTATTTCGTGGCTAATATTGGCTGACAACGTGACAGGATCCAGAATCACACAGCAGGCAAAGGGCTGGGCATGCCAAGTCTATGAGAGATTTTCTAATTCTAGATCAAGTTAACTGAGGGAAAATCCACCCTATTTGTGGCAGCACGGGTCTACAGTCTGGGATCCCTGATTAAGTAAGAGGAGGAAGCAAGCATAGTGCTAGCATTCATCTGCCTTATATCCCGCCTGAATTTCCTTGAACTGTAAGACAAAAGAAACTCTTCCTCACTTAAAGTTGCTTTTGTCAGGTGAGCTTATTGCCTGCCAAGGCAACGGAGCACCACAGAGACTTCTGGAGATTGCAGAGAAGAGGGAAGAAAATGATGACATGAGAAGGGGGTGCTGCTGGGAGAGGGGAGCTGTTGCCAGTCCTCAGGTGGGGAGGCGCCTGCCTTTTGAGGACATGGAGCTACGAGAGGGTGTGGGGTCCAGAAGGAACAGCTCAGAGGTGGGTAGCAGCTGCCCACACCTTAAGTCTCCATCTTGGAGGTTGTAAAGCATTGCTTCCATCATGGTCTAGAAGCAGGCTACCAGTGCAGTCCAGATTTTTCGGGGGGAGTAAACATTGCTTCTTCATGTGCATGGGGGCTGGGGAGACAAAGGGCTAAGAGCGTTTGGAAGGGCATTTGTAAATTTGTTGAGATGAGTGTCGTAGGTCCTCTCTGGGGGGGGTACTTGTGCATTGGGAGGACTGTTTCTGCCATAGTGGATTAAACTTAATAGCAGACTCACCCAGGAATTAAACATTTATTCCCCATAATACATTAGCATGCCCATTTACAAATGGAAAAAGGAATCATGGGGGAATTATGTAAATTTTGAGACCACTCAGCTATTTGGATGTGTGGTCAGGAGGCTGGGGAGTTGGAACCTCTTGGGGTTTGGTAGTATTTACATCCTTGATTCCTCTTCCCAAACTCCCGCTACTCAGCCAAGCACAGAGATTTACATGAAAGAGACGCTGTTAGCCTGGAGCAGCCTCTGAAGATGCCTGGCCTCACCCGCTCCAGGTAAAGCAATGTCTTCCTTTGATGGGAGCAGTGAGGGCGGCCCATTGATGTTTGCCTTGACCGGGAAAGCCAGGGCTGGGAGCCTGGTCTAACCTGCAAGCTTCAGGGCCTTCCCTACCTAACTAGAATGCGTTAGCCGGCTCTGCTTCTGTTCAGAGAAGTGTGTGGGTGTGGGGGTTGGTGGTGTGTGCTATCATGCTGCAAAACAAAACCTAAATGTGAAAGCACCCTTACTTTTAAGAGAGTGCCCCCAAGGGTCGTGTCACTGCCCTAATATCAAGCTTTCAGTATTTTTGTTGTTTTTCTGCTACTGCCTTGAGGGCCATTTGTCACACAGAAGGTGATCGCCAGATATTTGCTGAAGGAACCAATTATTTAATGGAAGACATGGGCCACATGTGACACTAGGGGAGGCTTAGGTCTTTAGTGACGACAAGTCTTTCAGAGGTCTCTGTGGCTGTACTCCTGGAGTCATCAGTTACACACTGAGATGGAGAGGCTGGTGGAGGAGAGGACCAGGGAGCCAGGTCACTGGTGCCTTCTGCTGTGTGCATACCGGGACCTGCCTATGTGGAGGGCCCTCCCAAAGCCGCTTCAACAGGATGGACTGTAACAGATTCCTGCATAGAGATCAGAACACATTTAAAGTCACCACAAGATCCACATGTGTGTACCTGTGTGTGTGTGTGTGTGTGTGTGTGCGCATGTGTGCGTGTGTGTGTGTGTGTGTGTGTGTGTGTGTGTGTGTGTGTGTGCTGGGGGTAGCTCCACACAATCCACTCATGACTCATGTCGGGGAGGCCCTGGCTCCACAGAGCCTGCTCACCTTGTTTGACTTATAAGCGTTGTTCTGGCTGATGGCTCAAGATGCATTGTAGACAGGTACAGAATTGTCAAACAATAAAAGATATTCTAGAAATAAAGAGTTATTCCACTCTTTTGTCTGTAACAGGTCAGAAGGTGGAGGGGGGGAATTTGCCCATGACAGACAGCAGGGAGTAGAATAAATGCTATCGCCAGAGCACATATGGGAGAGTGACCGTGATATTCCTTCTTGTTAGATATTGCTCATCTGCCACTGTTGGGGCCACGGATTCAGCTGTGGCCTGGACATCCTTCTTAACTCTGCACTTCAGGTGATACAGGAGACACCTCTTGTTTCAGCTAAAAGGAACCCTGTAATAGTCACAATTAGGCCTCTGACTGGAACTTCCTCTTTCTTAGTCATTTTCTGAAAGTAAAAATTGGATAAAATATTTATTTAGATTTAATGTTTTTAATAACTTGAGACAAAGTTTGCTCCTTTTTTCCCAAGAGCAATTTTTCTTTAAAAAACAAGTCAGTTTCCGTGTCTGTGAGCTTTTTGTCCCTATAACAAAATGCCTGCAATGATTAAGTTATAAAGAAAAAGGGTTTATTTTGTCTCTCAGTTTCAATTCTTCCTTCTCTCTTTCTTTCTGGTACTTAGGATTGAACCCAGGAACCTAAGCCTCTTGCATGATTTTGAGCCACAGTCTCACTCAGCTTATCTATCTATCTATCTATCTATCTATCTATCTATCTATCTATCTATCTATCTATCTCTGTTTATTTGAGTTTGTATTTTGAGACAGGTCTCCTATGCTAAACTTGAGCTTTTTCTGTCAGCCAGTCAGGTTTTTAACGTTTGCTCTTTTTTCCTCAGCCTTCGGATTACTGAGATGCTAGACCTGGGTCTTACTTTGTTTTGTTTCTCTTTTGTGTATACTTTTAAAGGAATTTTTATTTCTTGAGTTTGCTACATAAGTGTGATAGGTAGACTCAATAAAACTCAATCTACAGTCCCCACCCCCTCCCAGCAGCTGGCTGATATCATGTGACTCAGAGCCCCCAACAATGGCTCCATTCTTCTGTAGGGCCAACCCTTCACCTAAACAAAGGAACTGTGATTCACCTCACTGCTTTTCCCTAAATGATCTGAGCCTCCCATAACAAGAAAAGCTCTCCCAGGAGCTGGGATAGATGTCCTTTCTTGCACAGGATGGAGGATCCTGTATTCGCTACTACATATCAATGGTTCTGAAATTCATGTGTTGTGTTCATGTCCTTTTTGTTTGTTTGTTTGCTTTTTGTTTTTGGAGACTGACTTCTCTGTGTAGTAGTGGCTGTTCTGGACTCTCTGCATAGACCAGACCTGCCTCGAACTCACAGAGATCTGCCTGCCTCTGCCTCCCTGAGTGCTGGGATTGTGTGTGCCACCATGACAGGCTTGTATTTATGACCCCCCCCCCTTATTTTTAAATTAATTCAATTTACATCTCTGTCATAGGTCCATTCCTTTTCTCCTCCCAGTCCCACTCTCCCTCCTGCATCCCCTCTCCTCTATTCCTCAGAATAGAGGGTGAGACACCCCAGCTCATCAATTCACATGAGGACTTTATCTTCCTACCAGGTGCTCTTCCAAAGGACCTAAGTTCAGGTCCCTGCACTCGCAACTGTCTGTAAGTCCAGTCCCAGGGAACCTGGATGCCCTCTTCTGGCCTCTGTGGGGATTAGCACACATAGTGGTACCAAGACACACACACAAACAGAATACTCATACACAAGAAGTAGATAAAAAAACAAAAAAACAAAACAAACAAACAAAAAAAAAAACCAATCAGTCAATCAATCAATCAGTCAGTCAAGCCTCTGTCCTGGCTTCCCTGGCTTTCTGCCAAGGGCCTGTAATGCCAGTAGCTTGAGTTTTAACCTCCCTTTCACTTACCTTTCCAGGTGCCATAGACTTCCTCCATTTGACAGTTACAAATAAAACCACTGATGCACTTTGGGGGTCTTTTCATTTCCTTGATTCTTAACGAAGTTGGATCTATTTCTTTGCTTCCTCCTCACCCCTGCTCCCCCCTTTTTCACCCAGCTCCAGGGCTCAAAACCAGGGTCTCCCATGTGCTGGGCAGGAGGCTGGCTATTTTCATGTTGTATGTATCTGTTTTTCCTTGCGCAACCTCCGATTTCTTCAAATTTTTATTTTTATTTAAAAGAGGGAGCCTCCCACTGGCTGGGACTCACTGACTGAGCTAGACTGGCTGGCCAGTGAGCCTCGGGGACCTTCCTGTCTCTGCCTCCTCAGCTATGGATTACATGGACACACTACCTTACCTGGATTTTTTCTTTTTTCTTTTTTTTTTGATGTGGGTTCTGGGGACAGGACCACATAACTGCCTGAGCTATCTTCCTGAAGCTGGGTATTTTCAAAACATTTGGCCATTTGCTTTTCTCCTTTTATAAGTTGTTTATTTTTTCTATTACTTTACTCCTTTTTTTCTCTTTTTTTCCCCCTCACATATAGTATATTTTCTGTACTGCACCCCCCCCCCCCCAAAAAAAAAACCCTAACAGGTCTTGCTATGTAGTTTAGACTGACTGCAAACTGGAGATCCTTCTGCCTCCAGGTTCTAAGTGCTGAGATCTCAGGCATGGGTTGGATTGCCACTGGATTTGGCTTAACTACCCTTTAATTACCATGATGCCGTGTCACATCCAAACCAAAGACCTAGCAGTCTTAAGACCTCCCAGCTGGCCAGCAGAACTGCCCTCAGGTGAGACAGGCAGACCAGGGAAGGGCTACGAGCCTATCTGATGGGCACTCTCGGTGAGTGTGGGTGAGCTCACCACACTCTGTGTGGGTGAGCTCCCCACACAGGCAGTCAGCAGTTTCAGCCTGCTGACTTGGGAAGCAAGAGGCCTCAAAGGCAAGGACTCTGTGTATGGCTCACAGGAGTGGAAGTGGGGCAGGGGCCCAGGCCAGCAGCTCTGTGTGGAAGGGGGAGTATGGGCTTAAAAGGACATCAACCATGGCCCCCCCGGAGAGCCTGTTCACTGGGCAGATCCTCTCCTCTAAAAGGGAAAACCTTGGCTCCTACTCCTGTTTGCCATCTGTTTGTCTAGAGCCTTGACTGATTATTCCTGGGGACTGTACTGCAGACTGGATTTACCTGTCTCTGGAGTCTCCCCCGGAATTCAGTGTCTCTGCTGGCTCACTGTTTGTGATCCAGGTAGCTGGGGCACAGGCAGAAAGATCTCTGAGTCTAGAGCTGCTCCAGTGTCCCACAGGCTTCCTTAAGATGGCGGAGGATGGGATTTGGGGTAGCTAAGTCTCCACCCAGGATGCTCAGTAGGCAATAGTGAAAAGCAATAGACTCTTTGACAAGCCAGTGAGAAATTGCTCAGGGCTGCCTAAGTCATCAACTGAACCATCATAAACCTTTTCCAGGGCCCCAGAGAGACCCAGGTTGGCTGTGGTCCAGGCCCTCATGGCCATTGCTTCTGAAAACTAGTGACATGTTTGTCTTAGGAGACCTCTGCAATCATTAACAAGGTCTTGTTTGTCAGGGGAAAGTAAGGGGAAGGGAGCTGACATTTATTAAGAACCTACTACTGCCAGGTGCTACACTCAGCACTTTCTAGTAGGCAGATTCAACTGAGAGGAGAGTTTACCTGGGACCGGCATGGCTCAAGCAAACAAACAAAAAAAGACTTATTCCTTAAAGTTTCATGCTTAAAATAAGGAGGAAAAAAAAAAAACCAAGGATCTGGAAACCAAGCTGCTCTTACCAATCACTAAAACATCAATAAAGGCTAAGGATGGGGAGGAGGGTGTAGAGAAAGGTGTAGAGAAAGTAGGTCTGTAAGTGTGGCTAGCTAGGAAGATTACACACCAGTGGTCTACAGCACTTAAGGCCATTAGCACTAACAGGAACCTACCGTGCATTTCAAAATAACTACAAGAGATGATGTTGAAGGTTCCCAGCCTGTTAAGAAATGGTGCTGAATATGGCCATTCACCCAAATTGATCAGTGCATGGTAGGCCTGTGTCTCAATATCACACCTCATATCACAACACATGAACAATTGCCAGTTAAAATTTTAAAAATCAAACCACACTTTTGCCCCATATGGTTCTCTGTGTCTGTGTGTGTGTGTACATAGCCTTTTATAGTGGCAAGTCAAATTTCTTATATATTTACATTTGTAACACATTCATATAAAGCATGTATTCAGTATACAGCATATTGTATATAGCATCTCATAGCGTCAAGTCAATTTTATTGTGATTTTACGCTTATAGTATATTTCATATAAAGCATATATTGAATAGATAGCATATACAATACGCGTTTTTACAAATGTATTTGACTTGATTCCACTAAAACCTAAGATTCCTTACATTTTTACGTCTAGCCCTTCGGGAATTATGAAGGACCACAGAAGTTTGGAAAGGAATCTACGCATCCTGCAGGGTTCCCTCTCTAATAGCCACAGCTTCCAGCTCCTGTGGCTTGTTTAACTGTGTGTGCTAACTGTATCTTTTCCTCTAAGTGCAAGGACAACCTTTTCAGATAGGTCATACCCTTGTGTTAGCCCTCTGTTATTGCCTAATTATCCTAAAATGCAGCCGCTTAAAACAAGCGTTATCTCACATAGTTTCCTGGGGCCAGGAAGCTAAGCTATCAGCTAAGATTGCAGGCACCTGAAGGCTTAGCAGCTAAGGCTAGGCAATTGTCCCTGAGATCACTCACGAGACCAAGGCAGGAGACCTGGGGTTGGGAGGGCATCATGGAGGAGGTAATGGTTAATCTCTTCAACCGGAGATGATCTAGGCTCACCACAGAGGCAAGCCTCTGCATGTGCCCATGGAGGGAGCTTCTAGATTGGGTTAACTGAGGTTGGCTGGGGTCCCTGACTGAATAAGCCTGGAAAACCTCCTGGGCACCAGCATTCATCTCTGCTTCCTGGCAGCAAATGCAGGTTCCTGCCGTGACTTGCCTGCCACAGTGGACTGTTCCCTCAAACTCTGAGCCAAAATAAACCCTTCTTTCCTTCCACTGCTGTGTCAGCTATTTAGTTATAGCAACAAGAAAAGTATCACAGAGGATCCTGTGCTGCCTAGTTTTGTCAATGACACAGCTAGAGTATCTGAAAGGAGGTAAACTCAATTGTAAAAACACCTTCATAAGATCCAGCTATAAAGAATTTTCTTAATTAGTGATTGATGGGGGAGGGCCCTTTGTGGGTGGTGTCATCCCCAAGCAGGTGGTGCTGGGTTCTATAAGAAAACACACTGAGCAAGCCAGTAAGCAGCACCCTCCATGGCCTTGCATCAGCTCCTGCCTCCAGATTCCTCTCCTGTTTGAGCTCCTGTCCTGACCGCCTTCACTGGTGGACTGATGTGGTGTAAGCCAAACAAGCCTTTTCCCCTGCAAGTGGTTTGTTCATGATAGAATAGAAACCCTTCTTCTTCTTAATAGAAGAACAGAAACCCTAACTAGGACAATACTAAACCATGAGAGTTCCATCCTCAGGAATGCGTCAGTGCTATTTATAAAGGGGCATTAGGTTTCAACTTTGACCTCTCTTGCCATGCCTCTTCATGTGAAGACCTGTAACATGTCATAGCTGTCAAAAAGTCCCTCACCAGTTCAGGCCACCAGAACTACAAGAAAGAAATCTCCGTTCTAACAGTTACCCCGAGACATAGAAGACATAGAAGCAGGAGAGAGGGGTGAACTTTGCACAATTACTTCCTAAAAGGACTTAAAAAAAAAATCTGTGTTACTGTAAATACAGTTCAAGTGAGCCCTTGCAGCATTTCATCCTCAGGAAATTAATGTTGGGCTTTTCAGGGACACATATCTAAGCCCAACAGTATTTAACCAAGGATTTCAGCTCCAGTGAAATGTCTAGTGTATTTTCCTGACTTCTTCATTCTCAATGAGCCCTAAGTAGCCATGAAATACAGACCCTTTTGGGGGTGTGGTTGGTCTGAGAAAAATTCCCTATCCTTTCCCCCACTCATTTCTAACTTAAAGAGAAATAAAATTGAAGTAAAAATAGTGACAGCTACCATTTATTGTGTGTTTATAATATGCCCTTCAATGGGCCTTTTTCCTGCTTCCATATTTCACAGTGAAAGGGACCCAAGACTAAGAGAGTGCGTTTGCCTGAGGTCTTCAGCATATGAGTGATGTCTGAATGGTTTACCCGGTGTGTTATCCATCACAGCCTATGGAATTATAAATCCTGCTTCAAGAACAAATGGTACTGAGTTATGGAGTTTATTAAAACTTTGTATGAGAAATGACCAGGCGTCTTTCTTGTAAAAGATAGTTTGGTAAATCAAGTCTCATTATTTAATACTTGAGATACATTGGGGTTTAGCCCAGTCGGTACTTCCAAAGAATATGCTTACGGAACAAGTGTAACAAATTTTTTAAAAAAATATATTTTATTTCCAACACATCTGTAAATATTTGTGAGGCACAATGAAATCTTTTGATTTATGGGTGTGTTGGTAGCAATTAACGTTAATTAACAGTTTTGATCATTTACTTTGGTGAACACATTAAAATCTACATCTTCTTTTCAGAGATACAAGTGTATTATTGCTAATTATAGTCTCCTGTCTTGTGCCACACAACACCAGAACTTAATCCTTCCTGTAAGTAGCATTGTGTCACTGACTCCACCACCTCCCCTCTGCCTGCTCTCCCCATCTCCTACTGTCATTGCGTACCCAGTGGTGGGATTGCTGGTTGTATGGTAGTTTTACTGTTTTTAAGACCTCCTGTTGTGTTCTCCACATTAGCTACACTAATTTACATCCCTGTTAACAGGGAGTAAGGGTCCTTCCTTCTCACATCCTTGTGGCTGTGGTTATTTGTTGCTTTTGTAATAGCTGTTCTCCATGAATTCTGATTTGCATCATCCTGATGATCAGTAATAGTGGTCATTTTATATGCCTGATGGCTATGTATAGTATGTCTCCTTCTAAGAAATATTTTCCAGATTTTAGCACATTTTAATGGAATTATTTTGCTAAATGGATTATTAGGTTGCTTTTTAACAAAAGCCCAGTACTCCCCTTAATAAGCTCAATATTGGTAGGTTGAAATATTTTAACAAAAATGAAATCAATAAAAGCAATTGTTGCCAGGATTTAACTTACAAAGGAGATTTTGGGTCAATCTAGTTGTCTGAAAGTAAATCTCTAAAGAAACAATGACAAACAAAACCAAAAAGGTGGATATTCCCAACAGCCCTGTAGAGCACAGCACTGCAGTGACCAGCACATCTCTGATTAGATGGCTTCCACCATGTTAAAATGGCCTCATCAACTTTTAATTGAGCTTTTGTTCTTCCTTTATTTGATGAGTGTTTATTGTCCTTGATCTCCAATTACTTTGTGCAGTCACCCCCAGAAGAGTAGAAGTATCTGTAGTCATCCCTCAGTATCCTGAAGGCATTGGCTTCAGGATTCCCAGTGGGCACCAAAATTCATGGATTGTCGGGTCTCTTATAAGAAAGCTTGTCTGAAGAGATAGCTCAGTGGGTAAGAGTGCTTGCTGTGTAAGAGCAAGTATCTGAGTTCAAATCCCCAGGACCCACACAAAGCAAAAACAACACAACAGCAACAAACTCAGTGTATGGCTGTGTGTGCCTATAACACCAGTGCTGGGAGCAGACACAGATGGAGCTCAGGAGCCAGCTGCTCAGGCAAGCTTCAAGCTCAGTGAGACACATTTCTGGGGTCACTCTGGTTCCTGGACTTCTGGCCTCCTGAGGTGAGAGAAGTAAAGAGTGACTCTGTCTGTGACCAGCCCTCATGACTGTGAAGCCGTTTTGACAAGCTCACTGATTCTATAAGATGAACAACAGCTTCTAGGATTCACCATGTGAGAGGCAAAGCAAGGTTGTGTCCAGTATGTAGACACAGAGAGCGGAAGGACAGTCATGCCCATTCATGCTATCTGACCATGCCTCAGTTTCCTCATCTATGAGGTTGAAAGAGTATACAAGTCCCCTTGCCACTATGCTGCTGTGAGAATAAAAGTAGAAAGCGCACATAATGAACTTACAATAATACCTAGAACATAATGATACCCTGGATGTGAGGGCTGTGGATTCCCACAGCTGAGCACAGTTGTTTCAGATGGGAAGGGCTGTCTTGTGGCTTAAGATGCAGTATATGCCAAACCAACTAGTTCTCTGTGCACTCTGCTAAGCAACAAACATACTCCTAGCATGTCTTAGTCTTTGCTCTGTGTGTTTCATCTCATGGCAGCTGTCATGGGTGCCAGTTACCCCCCCAGCACAGATATCTGCTGAAATGAACTTCCTGGTGATCTGCCATCCCAACTTAGGAATTCTGGAAGCCGTCCCCTCTCTGCCCTTACTCCCCACAAACCACTGCCGTGGTCACAGCACAGGGACACTTTCCCATTTCCACAAGAGGGAAATCACAGAAAGATGCAGCCATGCTTTTTGGCCATGAAATTCTTTGGCAGTCTCTATCTGTCCTGGCCGAGGACCAACGAGGTGGCAGAGACATTGTGTACTGCCTAAGCCACAGATGGCTCAGGTTTGTACAGCGCTACCCACAGTCCCCTAGGGGGTCACTGCCCTTTGATCTCTATCACATGGCTCACCTTCACCCAGCTCAGGTCTGCAGCATGTGATGTTTGTCCAACACTCTTTGATGACCATCCCCTGGGGACTTTGGCCTGCCCTGGCTGGCTCTCCATCCACACATGCTAGTAATCAGAAAGTCAGCACATTGTCGGATGGTGGGTGGGTGGGATACCAATCCTCTAAGCTCAGTTCTTGCTCTGGTTACTGGGCTCTGTCAGCATGTTTCCCCAGCCTTTACTGTGCATGGGAATCCTCTGCAGGGCTTCCTGGAGTTCTGACCTGCTAGGTCTGAATTTGGACAGTTTCCAAGTGGTGACTTTGTTGCAGCTGCTCTGCTCTCAGTGACAGGGAAAGCCGACGGCCTAGCAGGGAGGACAGAAGTCACCACTGTTACTGTCTGTGACCAGGAGTTGAAGCTGGTCACCCCGGCATGCAAAACACAAAGATCCCTTCTGAGCCACAGAGCATCTTCCAGCTGCCAGCAACTCACAGGGCAATGCCTTCTGGGAGACCTTGCTTGTTTTCAAGGAAGAGCCCTCTTCCCTGTGTCTGGAGGACACAGACAGCATGGGCTTTGAAGGCATCCCTGGGCACTTTCCTGCATCCATGATGTGGCCTCCTTGACCACAGAATGGACCTCTTATGACGCTGCTGGGGCCTCCAGTCAGATGCACCCGGCTTCTGAAATTGCCTGCATGGAGAAGGGGTGCAGAAGGCTTAAGGAGTATTAGCAACAAGGTCTTGGGCCTTCATTCCCCACCCTCTGGCGAAGAGAGCAAAGAGGACGTTCTGCCAGCTAGGACAGAGAGCAAAGGAGTTATTCCCACAGCCAGGAGTTTCCTCACTAATTCTCCCTGCCCCAAAGGATTCCACCAAAAGTCCTTGGCAGGTACTTGGGAGAGGGGGCACATGACACAGGAAGGTCATAGACAACCCACTTTGCCAGGAGAAAACAGGGAAGAAGAGGCAGAAGGAGTCTTAGGTAACAGTGTGCCCACTGCAGACATATTTTATTATTTCTTTGTGTTGGGAACTTTCAAAATCCGGCCAGAGCCTCTGAGATGGCTCCATAGGTGTCTGGCATCTGCATCCAAACCCAAGGGCCTGAGGACCCACAGGGTGGAAGGACAGAACTGACACTGATACTTTGTCATCTTCTGTTGTCTGCCTGTCCACCGTGGCCTACCACCCCCATCACACACCAAAAAAATACATAAAAATGTCAGAGGACAAATTGCTGAAGCCACCTCTGTCTCTCTCCCTCTCCCTTTTCTCTGTCTCTCCATCCAGCTCTCTCTCTCTCTCTCTCTCTCTCTCTCTCTCTCTCTCTCTCCGGATGTGGGCCCTTGGTATGGAGCTTGTGTCATCAGTCTTAGCTCTAAGCCCCTTCACCTGTTCATCCATCTCTCTAGCTACCAACTGTGTTGAAAAACTCAAGTTAGTTACTGTCAACCACTGTTCCAACTGAGTTCAAGAGCCCTGGAAGTTACTCTTCCACCTACATGCCCCTCTTATCTACCCGCGTCCCTTCCCCTCCACACACTTACCAGGCTTTACTCCCTGCTGTCCCATTCTATTTTCTTGAAATTAATCTTCCAGATCCCACACGTAGCTGAGAACAAATTTGTCTTTTATGTGCCTGACTTATTTCACTTAATCACTTTGTTTTGTTTTTAACAGATGGATGCCAGTTCTAGGCTTTGGAAGACTCTCCTCTGAGGACAGTTTGTGGGCTGTGTCCGCTAAGTTAGTGGGCCCTACTACATCTGAGAAAGAACCACTGCCCAGGCATCCTTGCCAAAGGCAAGGTCCTCTTCAATGATATAGACCCCACTCCCCAAAATTCTTAGATGTCCTTGTTAGTATTTTGGAACACAACCTGCTCCTGGGTTACCCAGCAACTTATGATGTGTATCATGTGTCGCCAGCCAGATGGCCATACCTGGAAGGCGTGGTTACCTTGCCCCTTAAAGGGCCAACCCCTACACGTGGTCGCTCTCTTACTCCTTCCCTCTTACTCTCTCTTGCTTTCTCTTACACTCTCTCTCTTACTCTCCTCTCTCTCTCTCTCTCTCTCTCCTTCCCTTTTTTTCTCTCTATGTCCTGCTCCCCCCTCCCTCCTAATAAACTTCTTGCAGAGAATATTGGTTGACACCAGCCTCATGCTTTTTAATTTCAGTCCTGCTCTCAGAGAGATGCCAGTTTTTGCAGACCAAATGATGCTTAGTACATGGCAACTGGAGCTCTGGGAGAAGCTCCAGAAGTCAAAAGAGGGTCTCCAGCCCTTGAAAGCAAGGAAGGAGATCTTTGCTCTCCAAAAGGAGGCTGGCCCCACAGAGCAGTTTCAACTTTTCATTAGCACAGAGAGGATTCTCTTCAATTTCCTTCCGGAAGGATCACTCTCCCCACTTCCTTTTGTTTTCTTTTGCATCCTAGATATAGCATCTTGATAAGGTTCTAAATAAAAAAAAAAAATCAAATACTGAGGTGACTCTTTGCAAATAGCTGAGCATTTTATTTTTTCAAATGTAGAAGTAAGATGTGTCTGAAATTAATGGCACAAATGTTCACTGAGCAACTTCTCTGTGGCAAATGTAGTTCTAGGTATGTGATGCATGAAAAAAAAAAAAAAAAGGAACATTGAGCTCTTCTGCTTCAGTGGAGGGTTGGGCAGACGACAAATGATAAAGCAAATGGAACACGGAGCACAAGTTATGGGGGTGTGGACAGGCAGAGGTGTGTATGTATCCAGGACAGGCAGTTGTGGAGTACACCTGAGTCTCGGGTCTTACTGGAGAAGAACTATTGGTGTTTTTTTTTCTAAGTCAGTGACAAGGGTTAGGTGCAAGGACAGCAAGAAGAAATGCTCATGTGGTCTTGCCAGTGAAGAGGGTGAAGGATAAAGGAGAAATTACAGGAGGGAGATGTAAATAAAAACTGACTGACACCTGGTAGTCTGTATCCCTTTCTCTCATCCTCCCTTGGAGACTTATACTAGCAATGATTTACTTCCTAGGACCTTATCCTGTGCTGGAGAGGGAAGACACATTCACCAATGTTTGTGGGAAGGACGAATATCTTTGTACATTCAATGTGGATTTTTTGTGATTCTGGCACTAGGACCCAGAGCCCTGTGTCTGCTAGGCAAGATCCTTACCACTAGGCTATACTTGAATCCAATCCAATGTTGAAATACAAACATGCTTCCAGGCTCCCACTTCTGCTGAGTGGGAAGTTAGCTATGAGGAATGCTGGGAAAGGTGTGAATATTTGGGATTCCACAGCAGAGGATCCATTGGGAGTCCCTTTTCTGGCTGGCCAGAGGACATGGCTGCTTGCCTCTGTATTATCCACAGCTCATGGCAGCACACATATCAACACCATTAACACCAATGTAGAAGGTGACTTTCCACGTGATGGAAAGTCCTCAGGGGGCACGAAGAGCAGGAGCTGTTCTGTCAAATTCCAATTACCATGATCGTTAATGTCACCACAGGTGAAAAACAGAGTCATGTAGCTCTACTCCTGCTGTGTCTAACTTGAAATATGCGCTTTAAGAAATTCCCTCAGTGACAGAAAATTGTATAGAGCTATTTGGTAGGGTACACACTGTTAGAATAATTGTCTTTAGTTCAACAGTGCGAGGAATTCTTTAGAAACATCCTGGTGATGCTTGAAACAGGGAATCTAAGGCTTGACACAAACGTTCAAAAGGAGTTTGGACAGTGATAAAAATATTTTCTTTTTTGATCCCCAGTTTTGAGCTTGATTTTTATACAGAGAGATACTCCTGAGAGAATGTTAAAACACCAGATTTTTTTTTTCCTACATCCATTCCTTGTGCTACCTCAACTCATAACATAGTGGCAATACTATTCTTTGGTTCAGGCAGAAGAATGTGTGTCCACCATCCTCTAGTAACTGTGGATGCCGGGATGTAGCATCCTGAGCTTGTCTGAAATCCTGAGTGTTTCAGTCCTTGCTTCTCTCTATGAAATAATTCCTAACTCACCACCCTGGCCCCTGCAGGTGGGGTTGACCAGTTGTCCTTGGCATAGCAAGGCAAGCACTTTACCCCTGAGCTAGGTGTGTCCCTAGCCCCATCTGATCATACTAGAGGAATGGCCTGAAAACAGATCATTCACTCACTGACTTTTATAATACTCCTTTAGCAGGATAGCATAAAATCAAAGAAACAAAATGATACTGATGGGCTAATACTGAGAGACTCAAATTGTGTGTGTGAACAGAGTAAAATTCTATTAACTCTGAATTTTTGATAATTTGGCCAGAAGAAAATTTGAGATCTGTTTTTCTATTATTAATTATCAAAGTAGCCCGTTAAACAAATTAAGTATACAAATATTACCTAGAGAGGGGAAATAGCTAAAATACTTAAGAGAAAACAAACAAACAAAAAAGAAACGAAACCAGAACAAGAACAACAACAAACAACTAAAATCTTTGACGTCCTTATCCACAAATGCTTTGTCTGAATTTCAATAATTCTCCATCAATTATTAAAGCATATGCATGTGGACTGCTGTACTTAAATGTGTGTGTGTGTGTGTGTGTGTAAATGAGGGAATGGAACGATGGCTCACTGATGTTTGCTTCACAATCATGAGGACCAGAATTTGGATCTCAATACTCACATAATAAGTTTCACATCTCTAGACCCAGCTGAGGAGGCAGGAGGATTACTGGAGTTTTCTGGCTTCCAGAGTAGCTGAGAAAATATGAGCCTCAGGTTCAGAGAGAAAGAGAGAGAGAGAGAGAGAGAGAGAGAGAGAGAGAGAGAGAGGTCCTGCTTCAAAGAAAAGGGTGCCTTCCTGGCCTCTGCACAGATGTGAGACACGCATACATACATGTGCATACATACACACAAATGAGTAAGTGAATAAATGTTTAAAAACTTCATTAAATGTATCTTTAAAAAACAAAAACACCTTTGGAACGGTTAAACTTTGTGATTGCCATTCCAAAATGACATGTTGGTGAAAGAAACTGTGTTGTACTTTTAACGATACTATCTTTAATTCTGATGAATAAGTTGCTTTTTAAAAAAAAAATGTGCACGTGCTTAATTTACCTCCATGGTCTCCCCAGACATACAGAAGGCCCTCATTTCTCTATTTATAATTATTTTTCTTTTACTTTTGATTCACTTACATTAATTGTACATATTAATGAGGCCCATTGAATTATCTACACACATGTGGCTAGCGTGACTCATCCAATCTAGCCTTCAGGAGTGTGTAGACAGGGAGTGGGGCG
Organism: Psammomys obesus; assembly: GCF_907164565.1. Lineage (NCBI taxonomy): Eukaryota > Metazoa > Chordata > Mammalia > Rodentia > Muridae > Psammomys > Psammomys obesus. The sequence continues at coordinate 23,447 of NW_026595506.1, read as the reverse complement.
TGTGAATTCTCTTTCGGCTCTGAGCAGGGCTGTCGTGAAGCTTTTCCTGAGGAGACTTGAACAACTGTCTACCCAACCCAGAGAGAGTACAGAGGACAGACAAAAGAAATGATTCCACACCTGTCTAGCTTAGTGAACTGGTGGGGTGTGCTGGGGTCGCAGCTGGGGGGGAGTGATTAAGAAGCAATTGAAACACTAAAGCCCACCCCCCCCAGCATGGTGAAGTAGCTCCCTGCTGAGGCGTGTAGGTCACTTGGGGGAGAGACTGTTTCCTCTCCCCAGCAATGTTACTGCCTAAGTCGCCTAGAGTGGAAGCCTAGTGAATCTTATTTGAGGAAATCTCTAAGAGTTGTGAGTTTTGTTTACTTCCTGGGTGTATCTGATCTCCCTCTGGACAGAATGTTTCAGTTTAAAGGAAATAGCTATGCAATAAGCTATTTCCATGGTTCTCTGACACTCTCACCCATGGGGCAGACAATGTCAGATTGTGCTTCACTTTGGACCTAGAGTGTCTGCTGTAAATAAAAAGAAGAGTTGGGCTATATGTTATTTATTATTCTTAGCCCTATCATTATTGTGGTGGTATTACTTGACCCACTATCACAAATAAGTCACAGACACCTGTTATATTTTATAATTGACTTATTACCTTGGGCCAGGCAGATATTTTGACCTACACTATCTCAATAACCTCACCATCCATCTCCCAGCCCCCCATCCAATGCCATCTGCCTTAATCACTCCTATCTGGGCTCCTTTCATCCATAATTCCAAAAATACTTGCTTGTATTCTTCACCTGGGCCTTTTCACACCTGGGAGGAGTTCGTCCTCCTACCCCCATAATTTCTTCATAATTACATCGTGGTGAACGCTTTCCTCCTCTCTTCCTGTCTGTCTGTTCCCTGTGATTCTCTTGAACCCAAAGCCTGGGTACTTTAGCCACGCCTACCTCATTTGCCCTGCCCAGGTATAGGCTGTTTAATCAACCAATCAGGTATGACGTCTTAGGAAGCTTCACACAACAAGGGTAGATGTATCCAGGCAGTAACCAGATCTTGAGGGCCAGCATCAGAACAACCCCCAACAAGGGTCCCATAGAGAACACATCCTAAGGGCCTGGGCCTCAGCCAGTACTGCTACGGGGATGTGGGAGAACCTTTAGCAGGTTGGCCTGCTGGGAAAAAAAAAAAAAAAAATTATATCACTTGGTGTGTGCCCTGGAAGGGGATATTGGAACTCTGTCTGTCCTTCTCTATGCTTCCAGGCCACCATGAGATAAGGAGCTGTGCTCTGCATACTCCCTCCCTCAATGTTTTTCCTCACCAGGGTCCCCTAAACAACAGAGCCAAGCAACCACAAGCCAAAGTAAATCTTGCAGTTCCTTATCTTGGAACTTACTATCTTTGTCACAATAGTAAAAGCCGCGTAGCATAGACAGTCTATATTCTGTGAAAATTATTGTGGTCATAGGACCTTTTCACCAAACCCAGCCTTGTGCATGAAGCCCAGAACTGGGAACAAATAGAGGGAGGCTGAGGTTTTGTTATTCTTTCATTTTGATTGCTATTATTTTTTCTTTTGTGAAGTAGGGCCTGGGAACTGAGTAAGGTGACCCCTGAGCTATCTTTTTCAGAGAATTCCCATTGTTCCATGGAAAGGTTTAAACTCCACTGGGATAAATGAGGTCTTTCTCTTTATTCATCCCTCTGACAGGTTTTTAAGCCAGAAAGAACTTTGTAGTAAAGAATGTTCAAAGAGTCAAGATATTGCTTCACAAGGCATTGTTACAAATTTAGCTTTTCATAGTTTGAATCTCTTTAAAATAAAGTATACTTGTATAATTTTTTTAAAAAATAAAATATAGTTGTTCTCATAGCTAGACTGTGTTTACAATAAATGAGATGGCTTTAGAGGTTGTGGAGATGCATTCAGCTTACCTCGAAGAAATTGCCATAACAAATGGCTCTCACTACAGCCATAGGAGAAGGGCTGGCAGGGATGCAAGGCTGAAGAGCCTCCCTGAAACATCCCCCTCCCTTCCAGGGCCTCAGTGCTGGGTGCTAGTGAAGCATAGGAGGGCCATCTGGTCTCTGTGTGAAAGGACGTGTCTGGGGACAGCCTCAGGCCTTCAGCTTGCCTCTAAAACTGTGTAGCAGTAACTGTAAAACCAAGCAGAGGAGAGCTGTGTGCCACACACAACCTCTCAGCAGACTTCTTTCTGTCTGTAACTATTTTCTTTTACCTTCGATTCACTTCTATGAGTTGTGCATATTAATGGGACTCAATGGGGTTATTTCTTTAAAAGCAGACAGCATGCACTGGTTAAATTCAACCTTCTCCATTTCTCGTAATTGATATTTTACTTCCGGATCAACTTTTCCTCGTTTTTTCACGTGGGGGGAAAGAACACACGAGGCCTGCCTTTCTGTGTCTGGCTTATTTCATTTAACACAGTGTCCTGCAGTTCCATATTGCTACAAATGGCCAGATCTTCTTTTTCTTCATGTCAGAATAGCATTCTCTTGTGTGTGTATATGTGCTTGTACTGTGTGTGTGTGTGTGTGTGTGTGTGTGTGTGTGTGTGTGTGTGTGAAGGTTGCACTCATCCATTCCTCTGCTTGTGAGCACTAGGCTGTTTTCACCTCTTGGCTACAGTGAATAGTTTTGCCTTACGCCTGGCTAGTCCCATATCTCTTTAGCTTATTAATTTTACTTCCTTTCCATATACACCTAGGAGTGGGAGGGCTGGATCCTCTGGTAGTTCTATTTTTTGCATTTTGAGGAGCCTCTATTCTGCTCTCCATTGTGGCTCCACGAGTTTATGTCATCACCAACAGGGTATGGAAAGCCTCCCTTGCCCTCATCCTCACCAGTATTTTAATAAAAAATAAAAAAGTTTTGGTAATAGTCATTCTAGCTGGGGTAAAAGGTGCGTCCTTGCAGTTTTGGTCTACACCAAATAATGGCAGCACTGAGCACTTTAGCATGTGTCATTTCTGTTTACATTTCTTTCGTTCTTTCTTTTATTTTTCTTTCTTTTTTGTTTGTTTGTTTGTTTTTGGAAACTTGGTTTCTCTGTGTAGTCTTGGCTGTCCTGGAACTCATTCTGTAGACCTAGAACTCAAAAAGATTTACCAGCCTCTGCCTCCTGATTGCAGGGATTAAAGGTTTTTTTTGCCACCACCACCTGGCAAACTGTTTACACTTCTTTTGGGAAGAATCTGTTCTGACCATTTGCTCATCCTAAGATTTGATTGCTTGGGGTCTTTTTATTCGAGTTTTTTAGGTATGTTTTCTAGATATTAATTCTTCATCAGATGAATATTTAGCAAATATTTTCTCTTATTCTGTAGTGAGAATAGTGGTCTATTTTGTTCATTATTTCTTTTGCTCTGCAATTTGTAGCTTGACACAATCACATCCATCAATTTTTGGTTTTGTTGTCTGTCCTTAGGAGTCATACTCAAGAATCACTGTCCATGCCACTATCTTGCAGTGTTTCTGAACTCTCTTAGAGATTTTCAGGCCTATGATTTATTTGGAGTTGATTGTTGGATGGGTGATAAATAGAGATTCCATTTGGTTTTCTACACGTAACTATCCAGGGATCCATTAACTCTTCAAGTCAGGATGAGGTACAAAGAGTGTTGGGATTGTGTTCACAGAGTGGGAGTCTGGGGTCAAGGGTGTTAAAGAGTATTAAAGGATATGGCTTAATGCAGGAAACAGTGGGAAATAAGATGTTAGAATCCTTCACTCTCTGGAGATTCAGGGAATGTCCAACCAATGCCTGGCACAACCTGAAACCCACACCATGAGAGAGAGCCAACCCCAGACACCATTAATGACACTCTGTTTTGCTTGCAGACTGGAGCCTAGCATCAACGTTCTCTGAGAGGCTCCACCCAGCAGTGGATTGAAACAAATGCTGAGACTCAAGCCAAACATCGGTCAGTGTACAGGGATCCTTGTGGAAGAGTGAGGGGGAAGGATAGAAGGACACAGAGGGGACAAGAGCTCCACAAGAAGACCAACAGAACCAACTAACCTGGGCCCGGGGGGGGGGGGCTTGCAGAGACTGAACCACCAACCAAGGACGATGCATGGAGTGGACATAGGCCTTCTACACTGTGGGTTTCCTAGTAAGGGAAGCAGGGGCTATCTCTGACATGGACTCTGTGGCCTGCTTTTCCATAACTTTCCTTTGTCAGGGCTGCCTTGCCAGGTCACTGTGGACGAGGATGCACTCAGTCCTGATACAACTTGATGTACTGGAATGGGTTGGGGGTGGCAGGGCTCCCCTTTTCTGAGGAGTAGGGGTGGAGTAGATGGGGGAAAGGGGGAGGGGAGGATGGGACTGGGGGGAGAGGAAGGAGGGGTCTATGATTGGGATGTGAACTGAATGAATAAATTAATGAATATATATATATATATATATGAATTCTTTGCTCTCACAACCACCCTTCAATGCACACATTGCTGTTTTCATATTAGGGAAGTGGAAGTGTGTGATGGATAGTCAGAGGTTAATAAATAGCTGCTTCTATTTTGGCAAGACAGCTCATTGATTGGACCTTAGAAAAGAGAGGCAACTCTAGGATTTCACAGCCCCAAGTCCAGTTCTCTTCTCTGCCCTCTCAGGGACTCCACAGCCCAACCTGTAGATTCTGGTGTGAATTCCCCAGATCTCACACTGTCTGGAAGGGTCCCAGACAGCAGATGGCTACACTATGAGCAGGATAGGGGAGCTTTTCAAAGCTGTCTCTGCTGTGAAGTCCCTCAGTCAAGAAGGCAGGACAAAGAAGAGTCGGGCTCTTTCTCACTCCCAAGTCACACAGACACCTGGGAAGGCAGGCGGGTGCTGAGCCCTGTGGGTCAGGGAATAATTGAGTGTAGTTGTGGGGAGGAAGTTCTGCCTGCTTGTGAGAGATGACCACACACAAAGTCTTCAGGGCTCAGCTCAGGTTCGGGCAAGCTCTTCTACAGGGCAGAAGCTGCCGGAAGGTGGAGGTGGGGGAGGGCTTGGGGCTTAAAGAAATCATGGGGATCATAGTCCTTCTTCTCCCTTGCCCAGAGCCTGGCTTTAAGCCTTCTTCCTGGAATCATATCTGGAAATGGCATCAGAATTGTACACAGACATATTTAATCACTGGAGCAGTAAAAGAAATTAGTGGGAGAATTTGAGATGGAGTAATGAGTCTTTAAATCTTTCATTAGTATAACACACAGCACATTCTACTGTAGAGCATTTTTTTTTTTTCAGCCACACTTACTGAACCTGAGGTTGGCTTTGATGACCTCTTTTGAATCTTTTTGCACTGGAATGTTTAGCTTTTAAATAATTAAGACAATGATCTGTGGCAGCCTGGAGGGAGCCCGGACAGAGGAATAGCCGCACAAAGGGATTTGGTTCTAGTCCCCCCAAGGGGGGACACCGTTTGTCAGAACTCATTCGGTTGTATGCACGAACTGTTAGTAAATGTGTATCGATAGACAGAAAGAAGTTCGTTTAAAGAATAAAATCTGGAAAACATGAAGGTGTACAAAAGAAATACCTTGCCCCTCCCCCTTCCTAGGACCCACTCAAAGTAAGACCTAAAAAGTAGAAAATAAAAAAATGTGTGCGATTTTGCCTGCGTGTAAGTGCGCCACCTACATGCAGTGTTAGTGGGGACCACAAGGGGGCGATGGATCTTCTGGAACTGGAATTACAAATGGTGGTTAGTGAATGCGTGGCTGCTGGGTACTGAGCCCAGGTTCTCTGGAAGAGCAGCAAGTACTCTTAATGGCTGAGCTATCTCGACAGCTCCTAGACTTGTGAAGCTTATTTTCCTTCTGAAAAAGTTTCCATGTGTGAATACCACACATTATTTTGACAAATAGCTGTTGCCACTCAAGGATGTTTCATGTTGCCTCTTCACATCCAGTAGACAACAGTAGCATTGTGTGTGTGTGTGTGTGTGTGTGTGTATGTGAGAGAGAGAGAGAGAGAGAAAGAGAGAGAGAGAGAGAGAGAGGTGTAGTGTATGATTTGTGGTGAGCTTGTATACTTGTTTGTATGTGTGTATGTGTACGTGAGAGGGAGAAAGAGAGAGGAGATGGTGAGTGTGTGTGCTTGTTTGTGTACGTTTGTGTGTGTGTGGTTGTTCATGTGTGTGAGTGTGGAGCTATGCAAGCCATGGAGGTCAGTGAACAGTCCTCAGATGTCGGTGTACCTTTTGAGATAGGGTCCTGTGGCGGCGCCCAAGGCAGGCCAGGTGGAGCTTGACTTCCTCTGTGCCCCATTTCCCTGTAGGGGTGCGCTGCCACGGGGCCTTGCACCAATTGCGTCCAGCTTTTATTGGGCTTCTCTGGTTCTGAACTCAGGCTGTAACCACTGAGCCATCGCAAACAGACTGGTAACTTGTTTTCAGTGAGGAATTAACTTATTTCATCAACTCAGATTTGTTTCTATCTTATGCGATGCTGGTTAAAGCCAGTATGTGCCTTTGCACGATCCCCCCAGTTATCTTGTCGGGCTCATTCTTAGTGGCGGCATTCCTATGTCAAGCCAGACTTCCGCCCATGGTTCCACGCCAGCAGACGTGTGGCAGTACTGTCCCCTCAGGCTGACAACACTGAGCGTTTGAGGGCTAGCTCTCTTTTCCAAGCTGATGGTTCTAGACCGGAGACCTGGTAGACAAATTACTTTTTGTCTGTTGAATGGCTGTGTAAATCGCCTTTTAGAATTTGTAGGCTTTTCATAATTCCCCACTTTTTCTCACAGATTCATGAGAACCCTTCAGAGTGAGGATATGGTTTTCTGTAGCCTATCTATTCAGACACTTGCACTCCTCTACTTGTCTGGTTTTGTAAATACTAGGTGGTGTGTCACTGGTGTCCAAGCTCATCACCCTCTCTCACCCTTTCTCCACAGCCTGCCCCATTCATAGGAAATTATTAGAGAAGCTGTAGTTTTTCCGGGTTTCCCCTGTACGTAGGAGTGACACGCTGTAGACACTGAGACATAAACAAACACCTAGAGGGATTTCTAAGAAAGTCTTTTCTCGATATTAAAAATGAATAGTATGGCTGATGCCAACAGTCACTATCTACCCGACCAGTGGAAAGTTCGTCTCCGCCACTGGAGAGTTTAACTTTTGTTATGAAAATGTTGAGAACATTTAAAATATATGGAAAAACTACGAATGACAGTTGAAGAAGAAGAAGGAGAAGAAGAAGAAGGAGGAGGAGGAGGAGGAGGAGGAGGAGGAGAAAGAGGAGGAGGAGGAGAAGGAGAAGGAGAAGGAGAAAAGACTTTTAAATAAACCGGGTGTTGCTGGGAAGACGGCTCACTCTGTAAAGTGCTAGCTGTGTGAACCTGAGGAGTTCAGTCCCCAGAACCCACACGAAAATAATGTTGAACACAGCGGTGGTGTGAGCCTATCATCTCAGCACTAGAGAGGTAGGAACAGGAGGATCCTGAGGTGTGGTGGCCAGTCCAGCTACTCCATGAGCTCTTTCTTCAGGGAGAGCCTCATCTCAGAAAATAAGGTGGAGAATGATTACAAAAGACACTGGTTACTGACATCTATGTGTGTTTTCCTCTCATACATACCCCACCCCCAACCCCTCACATACCACACACACACACACACACACACACACACACACACACACATACACACACACCCCATTCTCAATGAATCAGCTGTTGAATTTAAATCTTATTATTTACATCATATTAACCTAGCTTCTTATTTTATACAGTGACAAAATGCATTTTTATCTTACAGAATCATTGAACTAAAATATCAGTCTTAAAAGAAGCATCATTGTTTAGAGATAAACGATTAAACAGGCAGCCAAAGAATATGAATTTGTCTCCTTCTCCCGACTAATGGCTGTACAAACTTGGATGCTTTTCCCCCCTCTCCCGCCTGTATGAATGAGACTGAAAACGATTACTCAGCCTGTGTGTGATTTGGTGAACACTAAATATGATGCAAGTTTGTACTAAACTGGCAAGTTCTGTGCTCTCCTAAAGGGCTATAATTATGCTGCATTGCATTCATTGTGCTTGGACCATCTGAAAAGTAGCAGTTTGTAGAAATGGTATAGGATTTTGAGTCCAACATAAAAGAAATGCAACTGTTACGACAAGTTAATTCAGGGTTTGTGGTTCTTCTTTTTGTGAAGGGTGCAGCAGACACAGACAGATCCTCACTCCCTGAGCCTATAAGGAAAGAAATGTGTGGGGAGACCCAACTGAATCCACCTGAATGAGAGCAGGTTGGTCCTTTCATGTTTATGCCCACAAGTAATTAATTATGTTTGCCAAAGAGTCATTAACAGAAGAGTGTCATGCAAATGTCCCCTCCATGTGACATTCCACTTTTTCTGGATTCCTGCATTCAACTGTGGTCTGGATGCAGGCTCTATATGCACACCCCCTCTCTCACACACACATTATCTATCTATCTATCTATCTATCTATCTATCTATCTATCTATCTATCCATCCATCCGTCTGTCCATCTGCTCTCTTTTTGCTATGATAAAACATCATGACCAAAAGCAACTTGGGAAGAAAGGGCTTCATTTTATCTTACACTTCTCTGTCAGTCACCTCTGAGGGAAGTCAGAGCAAGAACTCAAGAAGGAGCCTGGAGGCAGAAACTGCAACAGAGACAATGGAACAGTGGAATTACTGGCTTGTTTCCCCTGGCTTTCTCAGTCTGCTTCCTTATACAACATGTGACCACCTGTCTGGGGGTGACACCTAAGCAGTGGGCTGGGACCTCCCACATCAATCATTAATCAAGAAAATGTCACACAGAAGACATGCTCACAGGCAATCAGATATAGGCAATTGCTTCATTGAGGTTCCCTCTTCCCAGGTGATTCAAGTTTGTGTAAAGGTGACAAAAACTAACCAGCACAGTACAAATGTTCTGTTTTATTATTGTTGTTGACAATTTCTACAGTGCTTAGTTTACAAGTTAAGCTTTATCGTAGGTGTGCATATGCAGGAAAATGTTGTATAGGTGGGATTCAGTACTGTTCTCATTTTGGACATCCACTGGGGGTCTTCAATGTGTTTCCTGAGGTTAGGGGGCCACGTTGCCCCACATTCAAATGAGTTCTATTAATAATTCACTCAGAGCAAGTTTGCTCCATTATTCCTCCCCTGTGTCTCTCCTGTATAAACTTCCTGAAAACCCTACTGAGCTCATCATTTAATCTGTAAATATTCAGCAAGAATTGCTAAAAGAATATTCCCATCATAACATTATGGTCACAAACTGTGGTGGTTTAAATAAAAATGGCTCACATAGTCTCATATTTGAATGCTTAGGAAATGATCTTAGGAGGCGTGGCCTTGCTGGAGGAAGTATGTCACTGAGGGTGGGCTTTAAGGTTTCAAATGCCCAAGCCAAACCCAGTGGTTCTCTCTCCCTCTCCCTCTTCCTCTCCTCCTCCTCCTCTCTCTCTCTTCCTCCTTCTCTTCTTCTCCCTTTCCCTCCCCTCCCTCTCCCTCTTCTCCTTCCTCTCCCTCTCTCCTTCTTCCTCTCTCTCTCTTTTCCTCCTCTCTCTTCCTCCTCTCTCTTTGTCTCTCTCTGTCTCTCTCTCTGCCTGCTGCCTGGGGATCCAGATGTAGAATTCTCAGCTACCTTTCCAATACCATGTCTCCCTATGTACCACCATGCTTCCCACCATGATGATAATGGACTAAACCTCTGAATTGTAAGCAAGCCTTTATGACAGTTTTCCTTTATAACAGTTGCATGGTCAAGGTGCCTCTTAACTGCAATAAAAACCCTAAAACACAAACATAAACAGTCAAGCACGTCATTTGTTATAAAGTCATAGTCACAAGCTCTGTCATTTTATTTCCTTTGTCTTTGCTTCAGCAAAGATGACCGCAAGCCTACATACATGCACCTGTGGGTCAGTAGGCCTCTCCATTTACCAGCTCTCTTGAGTTTTGTTTGTGGTAGGATGGCCAGCTGTTCTGCAGGGTCTCCACCCCAGAGAGGGTTGACAGAGTGGGTGGGTCAGAATGCTCCTAGTTCCTTATCTGTGCCTAAGTAAGATGTGATTGTTGGTTAATAGGGGAAATTCCACACCCAAAATCAAGCGACAGGCGGCAAAGTGCAGGTGCACCAAAAATATTGTGTGTGGGCCGGCTGCTGCTGAGAGGCCCTTGCTGTTTGATTTCTCCATCCCACACAGTAGAGAGAACCAACTCCTGCACATCGTCTTTTGACTTTCACACATGAGCATTCACACACGTCTAAATAACACACACTACACACCCATACACACTAAATAAGAAAAAAAGTCAGAAAACATTTTTAAAACATTGTATAACACTAACTTCAGGCTATGTGAGCATGGTGCATATATGATAAACATGTGTTTGTCTTGGATCTAATTCCCAAGATTTGATCTTGTCCCAAATATGCAAATAGTTCAAAATGGAAAGGGAAAAAAATCCCAATCAGAAACTCTCCTGGTCTCAAGCATTTTTGGATAGGGATATGCAATCTGCATCTGTGTGCTCACTGGGGGATGCAGAACAGTGGCTCTGTATGGTGTCTTAGTGAGAGCTCTTCCACAGAGGGAAGCTTCCACAGAGAGCAGTTTTGCAGAGGGGCGCAGTACAGAGAGCACTCATCAAGTACCATGTTTGGCATTTGGTGTAAATGATGACTTTTGGCCACCTAAATTTTTCCCACTTGGGTTGTGCCCTTCTGCTCTAGAAACACCCAAGGATGCAAGAAAATCCATGTCTTGAACAGGGACAGAGCAAGACTACTGAGAACACAAAATGCCTTGTAATGTCCAAGAACCATGCTATTTTTGATCAAGCCAAGGTCATTTTCTCACCATCTTGTTTGCTGGAAACAAAACAAAACAAAACAAAACAAAACAAAACAAAACAAAAAAAACCCTTTTCACTGTAAAAGAAAGTTCATTTTCTTTTACGTGCTTTTTATTGCTCTGGCATTCAACAGAATCACAATTTCAACACATGGCTAAAAAGCATGATTCTGTGTTCCCTTTTTTCCTAGGGGACAACAGGACAGAGGAACAGATGGCCTTAGGCTTGAGGTAGAGAATGGGAAAGGTGAGGCTGGACGACCTGCTCTCCCAGAAAGCAAGGGAGGTCATTGTCCAAGATAAGAGGACTCCCACTGCAACATGAAGAGATGCAGAAGGCCAGGAATGGGCAGTTCCGGCATCAGCAGGGCCAGAGCTTGAGTGAGCCAGGAGGCTGTGGCTCAAAACTGCCTAGAAGCAACACTACGTGAACACTACTGTAGATGCTGAAGGCTTCACTATTCAGTCTATATCTGTTCTAAGATGAGGTTTTGCCTTTTGAAAACCCAGCTTCTTTGTGTGGAAGGATCCTTCTCTGGTTTACTCTGTGCTGCTTTTTTCTGTGCAGCTCCTCTTCATGCTGCACTGGCTTGAAGGAAGTCCTGGTTTAGCTGGGCGTTTATAATTTATAATCTCTGCTCCTGGAGACCTGTGTGTGACCTACTTGGCACACAACTTGCCACAGCTCTGAACTTGGGTTTTTCTTTGACACAAGACAACTCTTTTCTCTAACAGAATGAGGGTAACTGAGATGCTGGATGCTTAGTTCTGCTTCCGCCAGGCCGGAGGATTTAGAGCTGGTGTATTTGGGGCCAAAGGTTTGTATCTTGCTTTTTAAAGCTATAGTTAAGGTAACAGTCATGTTGGTTCAGAGGAAGTACCACAGCTTGGATGCCTTGGAAGCAAGAGAGCTTCACTTATCCCAATTTGACAGGATGTATTACCTGCAGATCAAGGTGGTGGGATTCCATTAAGAATCTTCCTCAGAGGCAATCATCTGCTGTCCGTGTTCTAACAGAACCTTGACTAGTTATATGCGTGAGGTTCCACACTCACGGATTAACCACCTCCTAAAGCAGTGGTTCTCAAACTTCCTAATGCTTCGACCCTTTAATACAGTTCCTCATATTGTGATGTCCACCAACCATAAAATTATTTTGTGGCTACTTCCTAACTGTAATCTTGCTCTGGTTATAAACTGTAATGTAAGTATCTGGTAGTCAGGATGTCTTATATGTGATCCCTATGAAAGTGTCATTCAACCCCCAAAGAGGTAGTGACCCACAGGTTGAACACCACCATTCTAAACCCACCTCCTAACACCATCACCCCCATGGCTAGGATTTCAACTTAGAAATTTGGTGGTGGGGAGGGAGGTTGGGGCAAACAAATTCAATCCACTTAAAGAACTAAGTTATAATCAATAGAGTTGTTAATAAAGGCTCTAGTTTATAATTTGATGAATTATACCACTGACAATTTGAAATTTAAAATTGTACTTAATAGCTAGCTGCAGTGCGCTACACCTCTAATCCCTATGCTGAAAATGCTGAAAAGACAGAAGGATAATGGGTTTTAGGGTTGCTTGTCTCTAAATAAATAAAATTGTGGGGACTTTTGGTGTTTTGTTTCCTTGAGTTTATTTCTCTTAACAAAACATAAAAATTGTTAATCAAATTTGAGGGTGAAACACAGGAGGTTTTTCACTCTTAGTCACTGGGGCTTAGATGATAACAAAGCTGTTGGCAGGCTGCAGTTCCCAGAGACTTCATGCCTATACCTGATTAATGACCTTTCTCCTCTGCTGTCTGTCATCTCTGAAAGTCATGGTTTAGCTGAACTAATGGTGGAGTGAATCCTTCCAACAGCGGTGTGCCTTTCAACCAACAGAAGGAACATGGCTCTTCCATTGAAGGATGGGTCCCTAGGTAAGTAGGGGTTAGAGTCCCTGACTTAGAGGACCCAAAGTTGTGTGATTGCTGTAATCAAAATACCATAATCAAAAGCAACTTGGGGGAGGAAAAGATTTACTTAAACTTACAATTCTCAGGTCACATTCTCACTAAGAGAAATCGAGGCAGGAACTTAAGGCAGGAACCTGGAGGCAGGAGCTGAAGCAGAAGCCGTGGAGGAGTGCTGCCTACTGGTTGGCTCCTCCTTGCTTGCTCTGCTTACTTCCTTATCAACCCCACTACCACCTGCCTAGAAATGGAACTTCCATCAGTGGGCTAGGGCCTCCTGCATCAATCATTATTCAAAGAAATGCCCTATAGATTTGCCGACAGGCCCATCTTACGGAGGCATCTTTACAGTTAAGATCCCCTCTTCCCGGATATGTCTAGCTTTGTTTCAAAACCAAGCCAGGACAGTGTCAAATGGGAGATAAAGGCCTGGGACAGTGATCTCCCAAATCTGTGCCCTGTGCTGTGTTCCAGGCTCACCAGCAAGAAGCAAGTGCACCTTGACAGGTGAGGTGCTGGGAGGGAAGTTAATACCCAGGCCTCCCCTGGGGTCATTTATCTCACTCTGCATATAAACTCCCCACTTGTGGAGTTCATTCATGGGTTATGTAGTCACATGTTGAAATCATGTCTAGGTCAAGGAGGGGATCCTAGTAGAGCCAATGAAGGAAATAAGCAATGTCACATGGGCTGACCTTCCAAGGGTTTCTGAGGGTACAATGGGCCTTAATGCTGTCCAGCTCAGGGGCCCCATCGGCTGCACTCATGAGGTCCTAGGTCATTTAACTTTTACAGTCTCAAATGGCTTCTTATTTGCTTCCCTCTACTAACTTTTAAACATTTTATTAGCATATGTTAATTGTACACTATGAATTTCATTATGACATTTTCATACATAAATATAATGCATTTTGATCATATTCATCCCATTATCCTTTCTTGTCTCATGCTCACTGCTTCCCTTCCTCCTCTCAACTAGTCTCTCTTCTACTTTCACGTCTCTTTTTCTTTTAAAATGGTCCAGTGAATTTAACCAAGCTTGTTTACAGGAGTGTGGGTGAAGTGTTGCTCCCAGGCACAGGCAGCTTACCAGCAGCTACTCCACTGTGGAAATATCTTTTTCTCCCCCAAGAAACCATTAACTGTATGTAAATAAATTCTCAGGGTGGAGTGGAGTCTTTTGAACTCCTCCCCCAATTATGTGCAGCTGTTTGTTGTGAAGGCGAATCACAGTTGCTGTGATTTCAAGAATGCGGCAGTCATGCCGTGTCTGAAAGTCAACATTCCATACCTTTCCCTACCTTCCTTTATATCTGACATTCTTTCCCACTGCTCATGCTCTGATGTTACTTGAACCTTGAGAGGGCTGATACAGATTTTCCATCTATGTCTGAGCATTCAGCCATCACTTATTCTAACAGTAATGAGCCTCTGTGGTTACCATTGGGAAAAAGAAGTTTCTAAGACAAAAGCAATGTCAATGAGAATTTGTATAGGCCTGAACATGGTTATTTGGGAGGAGTTTGACAGGCAAATCATGTCCATAAGCAAAATAACAACCAGTTTTCTGCAGAGCCTACTACCTCGCCAGTCATGGGTTTTGGAACAGGATTACAGTACCATATCTGTATTTCTTCCTGTGTGGTGGGCCTCAAAGCTAATCAGAAGGCACTTAGTTACTGTAATTCACTTGCTTGCCACTACTGAACCAACGGGCACATCTTGTCTGGCAGGTCAGTAGTGTAACTAGCAGGGTCCATAGCTGAGTACGGCCATTGAAGGCTTTTCTTCCCAGTAACACCTTCTACCACTGTGAAAGCTAGCCAGAAAGTGTGTGTGTGTGTGTGTGTGTGTGTGTGTGTGTGTGTGTGTGTGTGTATGCATGTATGTATATATCTACGTAATGTGTATGTATGCAAATTCTCTTTTCTCTCTTTGTTCCTTTTTCTCTTTGGTTCTTTCTCTCTTTCTGTTCTCTCTCTTACCCTTCCTTCTTTTTTTTTCTTTCCTTATTCATGTAGCCCAGACTACCCTTACATTTGCAGTAATCTTTCTGCCTCATGGTCTAAAATGCTGGGATTATAGGTACAAGCTACCATGGCTAAAATGTATGTATATTCTTCTTAAATGAGCTAAAAGATTTTAATGCTTAAAAGAAAGGAACAAAATATTTTCTTCCTGCCCTCCACATAGATTAAAATCCAAGACTAACTTCTGTTCTTTTGTGCTGTTTGGTTTGGGACTTGGAGCCTGTGTAAACCTAGCATTTGCTCTGACACCAAGCTCTGTCCCTACCCTTGAGACTCCTAACTTAAAGCACTGAACTTTACAAGTCATGCACAAAGACAATCCTCTACAGAGCTGTACAGGAAAACATTGTTCATTCGGCGGTAGCACTGCCCTAGCCTATGGGATTCATGAGTTGCACAGAGAAAACTATGAAACCTGTGGAATGGACATTACGGTGCAGAACCAGGCTGTAAGGCACAGGGAGAATGAAGACGAGGAGTTGCCGTGTGCTGGGACTGTCCTGCTCAGGCTGCTATGCCATGTCGGCCGTGCTGCGATGAAGAAATTCAGCTTCCATCCAGTCTTCTCATGTTGGCTAAGGTTCTACATCTCTGGCCAGCTTAGGCTGTTAAATATTTCACCATCCTCACAGCAAAACATGATTTTAAAGGCAAGGATTGGAAGATGTCTGTGGTAGGAGAGGGGGACAGATGGGAGAAGGTAGCCTCACCCTAGAATCAGTTGACTAATGGAGGCCTCATTAAGAATGGATACTTGAGTAAAGATTTTAAGAAAAGTATGAGAGTATCTTGGAAGGAGGCTGGGGGTCCCAGTCAAAGGCAGAGCAAGGGTCAAAACCCACAACAGCAGACACGCATGATATGTAGACAGTCCCCGATTCATTTTGTTTCCAAGGATATGTATGTATCAATTTAGCGATACATATTCAGTCAAAACCACTTTTTGAATTTGTATAGCTTCTCGGGATACCAACATACCATCTCACCGTCTCTGGTGGTAGTGGGCAGTAGCAGAGAGTTGCCAGGAAGTCCTACAGTCACGCAAAAAAATAGCTGCGGCCCACAGTGTACCCTGCTACAGAGCTGGGTCTGGGGCAGGTTTGGCCTAGTTGGTGAGTTTTCTACTTGTGAACTTTTCAGTTTCTAGTGGATTCATCATGTTCAAGCCTCACTAAAGAATGAGGAGCAGTAATACTGGAGTAATAAAAGGAAGTTCATGTGGCTGCATTTGGGGAAATCAGAGAAAGTAGCCGACAACACAGGAGTACTCAGGAGCACTAGGAAACTAGGCCACAGTGTTGAAGAAATAGGAAGGTATGGTAGTTTGAATTAGAATGGCTCCCACAGGCTCATATATTTGAATGCTTTGTCCCCTGTTCATGGAACTTTTGGGGAAGGCTTAGGGCAGTGGTCCTCAACCTTCCTAACGCTGTGACCCTTTAATACAGTTCCTCATGTTATGGTGACCCCCAAACCATACATTTATTTTTTTGCTACTCCATAACTAAAATTTTGCTCCCGAGTGGGGTCTCAGTTCCTAAGACCATAGGAGATATGTGTTTTCTAATGGTCACACCCACAGGTTGAGAAGCCCCGGATTAGGAGGTGTGGCCTTGTTGGTGGCCTTGTTGCCATCACTGTGGGCAGGCTTTGAAGTTTCAAAAGACTCATGCCATTTCTAGTTAGCTCTCTCTCTGTCTGCCTCATGGTGCTGTTTGAAAGTGTGAGCTCTCAGCTACTGCTCCAGTGCCACTCTTCCTGCCTCCTGCCAGCTACCATGCTCCCCATCACGATGGACATGGGCTCTTCCTTCTGTTATTGTAAGCCTGAAATAAACTGTTTCCTCTACGAGTTGTCTGGGTCATAGCTGTGACAAGACAGGAGATAAGAATGATCTTTCATGCCCACAAACATGTGTGTGTCATTTGTATCTGTGTTCCTCATGATTGCTGTCCACTCAGTACAAAACACTTCCTCTGGCTCCTTGCACTCACAAGTTTTTCACTTTTGAAGATGACAGGGCAGATACTTTTAGGTTATCTGTAAATACATATTTGCCTGCTATTTCCTCACAATGAGCTTCAAGTTACATATCTGCAACTCTGATGCCAACCTAGAATACACAGTGACATCCTGTCTTAAAACAAGCAAGAAAACAACCGAAAACTCAAAGTGCTCAGTGATAGAATGATGGAAAGCTTGCTTTTATATACATAATACTTTGATTTACAGCACTGAGAAAAATGTGGTGATAAAGAGAACTATAAGGAATAATGGTTGTGTGTGAAGCGTGCTATTCAGAACATTTTACATTCATATAAAACTAACAAGTCCATAATGATACCATTTTAAAAGGCAGTGAAAATTATTATTTGTCATTATTGGAAGTGGTAATTTTACAAACTTCTTATGCTGAAAATTGGAAAGGATTAAACATTCATGCTGCCTTTTCAGCACACACTATATTTCAAGCCAAATTTAGGAGATGAGTGAAAATATTATTTTACAGGAGAAAAGCAGTAATTATTTGTCATAAGAATGATGAAATTGGAAAAACACTCATTTTTTTTCAATATCAAATGAAATTCTTGATTCATGTAAGGGTCATGAACAGATGGCAAACCATTAGGTAAAATGTGGTCCACGTACTGCAAATATTATCTGTAGACGATTTATGTTTAAAATTGGGAGAGCATAAATTCCTCTTAAAAATGCAAAGCTGTTAATATCTTAACTTCTTGAACAAATATGTAGCAATATACTATGTAACAATCAGACCTTACATGCCTCCTTCCATGACACTTCATGAAGTAAACAGCATGATCTACAAGTGTTCTGATTTCTCCATTGCATCTTTGACTTCACTCTCATAGCTTGATACATGTATTGCCTTCTTGGGGTTCCCTCCAGGGGTCCTGCTTCCTACCACACCCTTTGAAACCTATGTAGGAGACGGCATGACTCGTGCATTCTTCATGACAGCAAAATCAGCATCATGTGGTTGGTGAATCACTTGAGCAAACCTGTCCTCCTCAGACCACAATTGCAGCAGCAGCTGAGTTCCTGGGGAACTGAACTCAAGAACACACTTTCCTAGATGCCCCTGTGAACCAGAGAAACCCAGAGCCCTCTTCTCAAAGTGATGTCTCTCAAACAGGTTAAAATCTTTGTGCTATTGAGCCTGATATAGGTGGAGCTTTGTCAGTCCCTGAGATGCCTTCAAGATGCCTTTCCTATGTTTCACTGAATCTTGACCTCATATTTACCCAAACTTTTTTGCTGGGTAAACTGTAAGTCTTTCAAATATTTATGCTAGGCTCTTTGTTCACATTTATCACTGTAAACTTGACTCAAAGCATCTAGAAATAACTTTATCATAGACAGAATTCTGTTCTTTCTTGAAAACTTCCCTACTAAAGTCATTAGTAAATTTTGTTTAAAATCAACCTCACCCAAAGTCCCAGGGCATGAACAAAATTAGACAAATTCTTTACTAGAATCAAACATGCATGACCTTTAGTCCAATACATAATAGAGTCTTTCTTCCCACCTGAAAACTCCTGAGCATAGTTTCTGCTAGCTGCTTTTCTGTCAGCATTGTGGACTTCTGGTCTCTCATTAGAATCACCCATTAGTCTCTGCACATTAGGGCATTCTCAGTGTGCATCTCTAAACGTTTCCAAATTCCTCTTGCAAACAAGTTCTGAAGGCTTAGAAATAATAGTCTCAATAATCATCGCAATGACTCCACTTCTTGGTATCAACTTTCTAGCATGTCCTAGACCTCATTGCTGTATATTAGCTTTCTTCTAGATCAGTGGTTTTCAACCTGTGCGTTGTGACACTTTCGGGAGGGGAGTATCAGATGGCCCTTTCACAGGGGTCATCTAAGAGCATTGGGAAACACAGATAGTTACATTATTATTCGTAACAATAGCAAAATTACAGTTATGGAGTAAAAATAAAAATAATTTAATGGTTGGAGGGGTAACCACAACATGAGGAACTGTTTTAAAGTGTCATAGCATCAGAAGGGTTGAGAATCACTGTACTCGATACTTTGGTTCATCAAGACAAAAGAGTATGACCAAGCAGAACAGCTTACATCATTGTTGTTAGGAATAATGAAAGAGTCTAGAATACCTGCCCTCTGGGCTTTCTTCCTTTCCTCCTTTCATGACACCCACACCCTCAGCCTATAGGATGGTGCTGTCTGTATTTGGGGTAGCTATGTCCTATCTCCCTACTCCCATTAGTCGATAGTCTCTGGAAACAATCTCACAGATCATTCCAAAAGTATGCTCTTTGAATCTTCCAGGCATTATTTAATCCAATCAAGTTGATAACAAAGATAACCATTATGTTGACGGAGAACTGCCTTACAGGTACAATCTCTGACTCCAAGAAAAAAGAGAAAGAACAAATTTGACTGTACATGACTGCAAACTAAGACTTTGGAAACAGTTATACCATGTCAAAGTGAAGCCATTAGTGCTCAGTAGGTGAGGTTATATACTACATCATTTAAGAGCAAAAAGATTTATAAACATGTAAGCCACATGTAGCATGCATACATGTGATTTTTTATATAAAAATGCATTGAAGCACATATGTTTAGATCTATACAAAAGCCACTCATTATGTATGTATTCATGTTAATATGAAAGGGACTGTGGCTTGGGCGCATATTTCTGTGCCCTCCAAAATATATAAGATGTCCATATATATATTTGTGTATAAAATATTATATATATTACATTTATGTGTGCAAGAAAGACGCACGGTATATGTGTAAACATGTGTGCATATGAGTAATACATCTGATGCACATGTGTTTTTGAATGTGTAAATGGCAGCATGTATATTTGTTCATATAAGAGACTTAAATGATGTGTGTATATTCGTGCAAATAAAGGGAAACACATAATATTCTCATGCTTATATAGGGTACCTTAGGTGGTGTGTACGTATTTCTATGCATGTGAAAATCATACAAAAAGTGTATGAATTTTGTATATATCCATATAAACATTTAGCAAGGGCATACTATGGGGTTCTCAGGGGTCACTTCCAGGTGACTAGAATTCTAGAAATTTGATGCTCGTCGGTGTTTTGTGACGTTGTGGCAATACATATGTAATTCTCTATACAATTTTAAATAAAACTTTTAAAAAAAACCACTCAACATTTTTTGGGTTCAGTATCTCCTCCAGCCAGGGACTTGCGTTTCACTTTAAAAAAGAATTAGGCATACATTAAGAGCTGGAATATAGAAACTCTTTCTGAAAAAGAGTTTGATTCAGTACACACACACACACACACACACACACACACACACACACACACACAAAATGAAAGCATTTGTTTGGGGGATATTTAACTTAAAAGTGAAGAGAGCCGGAAGTATCACATTAAAGAAATATGGGGTTTTGATCGTCTGATTATTGACTATTCTTGCACATTCTACTGAGGCCTTGTAACAGGATCCACGGAGTTGACAACAAAAATCCGACCAGCTAGGGTGTGGCGTTTTCAGAGTAAATTTCACTGTCTGGTTGATGTCACTTTTCTCTTAACTATTTAGCACCTCACATGTCTGTCAGCTTTAGCCTCTGTCTCTGTCAGTGTTTTGTAGCTCTGTCTCTTGCAGAAAAGTTTGTCTAACTTTACCAAGCTTGGCTTGTTTCCCGATGGTAACCATGCATATCTTCAAGTCAATTGGGGTAGATCGTAAAATATGCTGTCTGATACTGTTCAAAAGAACGCACCTTCTGTCATTTTAATAGAGTCCAATACCACATAGTATACAGAGGAGTTATGAAATTAGTCATTTCACTGAGTGAGATTTTTGGTTTCCAGAAAGGATGGCCACACATAATTAAACAGAGAGAAGGAAGAGGAGGAGGACAATGACAATGACAACGGTGAAGAAGGTGATGAGGATGAGGACTCCAGACAACAGAACTGGGCATGTCATGAGGTTCTACCTTGTTTTGTTGTTGTTTGTTTGTTTTGCTTTATTTTGTTATGTGCACCTTTGATAGGTGTCCTATTAGACACATTTTCCCACTGTGCTGATGTGACAGCGTCCCGTAGCATGCATTTATGAGGGCTAGATGGCCTCATGACAGCCCTGGGACTCAGGAAACATGATGAATGTAAAATGGCAAGCACAGCTCTGTGACCTGGAACTTATAAGCATGAGAAAACACAGGATGGATTGCCATCGTTCCACAGTGCCTCTGGGACAGCAAGATGCTTAAGAACAGGTTCTGACATTATTTCATTCCATTTTTCTCTATGGAGAAAGCTCCCAGTTCATACTTGCCCTGTACCTTGAGGCAGTGAGGCAAGTTACAAGCAACCCCAATTATAATGACAATAAACACTTAAGCAGGTAGAGACCAAGGCACTGGAGTTGAACCTGCAGGATGAGAATTTCACACAATTGATAATTCATTCCATGCATCACCCCAACAGGAGAAACTCTTTGCTGGCTCCACCACCAAGGCCTCCTGAAGTTAGAGAGCTGGCTTTTTGAAGGTGATCTTAAGGAATGTGTCCATTTTGTCTCTCAAAGTTACAGCGGTTTTCTTGGAAAATGATTCAACCTTGATCCTTTTTCTTGATCATGTTTTGCCCTAAAACTCCTGGTGGAGAATTCATTCTATAGGGGCAGAACTGTGTCTGCCTTAGTCAGACTCAAATCTTGTGTATAGACAATGCCTTGGGTGCTCTGGATAGAACAGACTTTTCATATTATAATGTGTTCACACCATGCTTAAACAATGTGGTTTTCTTTTGTTATTCTTTGTTTTTATTTTTGCTTTCTTTTTTATTATTTCAGAATTTCATATATGTATACAAAGAAATATTATCATATGCATACTTCAATTGCCCCCTAAATCCCCCTCCTCATCACCCCTCTGCAAAACTTCATGTCTTCCCCCCTCCATCCCCAATGACCTACTAAAGTCTGAATAGTGATACATGGATGTGGAGACATCCAATGGCGTGTGGGAAATCTACCAGTGACCACACCCTCAAGAATAATGATCATTCCTTCCCAAGCAACAGCAACTGCCAATAGCTCCTCAGTGATGAGAGGAATCTGAAGATCATCTTACCCGCCTCTTTGGGAATTTTGGATGGCTTGATCTTGTGTAGGCCTTGTGCAGGTAACCATAGCCGCTGTAGGCTCATGAGTGCCGTAGCTATGTCATGTCCAGAAGACACTTTTCACAGAATTCGTCCCTATCTTTCAGCTCTCATAGTGTTCTTGCCTAAGCCAGCTAATGGTGTTAATCAAAGGGTTAGCAAATTCACAGTACAGAACAGACCTCATTCACCTCTCTTAATTCAATGGTCTGTACCAGGACTTCAGAAACCTCCTCTCACAAGCCATCTTACGCTCTGTGTTTGTGATACTTACTTGGTTCATGCTTGGAATATGCTAGCACAGGCATGAGAGGCAATTAAAATATGAATGAGGAAAGCATTCTCATCGTTGTGAAAGCCTGCCTGATGAGGCAATCGGAATATGCAAAACATACTGAAATAAAACTCCTCTGCTTCTGCAATAGCTTCCATCTGAAGATTTCAAAGTGCTCCTTTAATTTGTAAAACATTTTCATGCTGAAACTTCTAAACTGATCTTTTCCCCTGGTTACTCACTGGACCTCACTTTCAAATACCCTTTATATACTCCAACCAAGGCCCATTCATGGAGATAACCTAGAACCCCTACACAGATATAGCCCATGGCAGTTTATTATCCAAGTGGGTTCTATAGTATTGAGAACAGGGACTGTCTCTGACATGAACTGATTGGCCTGCTCTTTGATCACCTCCCCCTGAGGGGGGAGCAGACTTACCAGGCCACAGAGGAAGACAATGCAGCCACTCCTGATGAGACCTGAGAGACTAGGATCAGAAGGAAGGAGAGGAAGACTTCCCCTATCAGTGGACTTGGGGGGTATGCGTGGAGAAGGGGGAGTGAGGGTGGGATTGGGAGGGGAGGAGAGAGGGAGCTACAGGGGGATACAAAGTGAACAAAGTGTAATTAATAAAAATTAAAATAAATTTAAAACAAAACAAAAAAAGTCCCTACCACGTCACCAGCCTCCTTCCTTTTATTTTTGGATTCTCCCTCTTGCAAAATGATCCTCATTCTGGAAATGCTAGCTCCCTCTCTTCCTTCATTGGTCCTACCTCCCAGTTCCATAGTCTCTCAAGTCTACTAGCTTGGTCCTCAGAAAGCCTCCTAAAGGTTTTCTATTCTCTTGTGAACCGATTCAAAGAGTATATAATAACTAGACATGAATATTCTCCTGGAGGGCAGCTTTGGTCTCATGAGAAGTATTGTGCTGGTCACATCTCCTTACTGTTTCCTTTCCAGACAACAGTAATGAAAAAGATTCTGAGAGTCTCAGCAGATAAAATTGTGAAGTGTTAACAAAGAAACCTCTGGCACAATGTAGGCGACACCATAAACATTTATTGCACATCAAAGTAATCCAGGAGTTTCTCTTGATTTAAGAGCTTCACAATTCCCAAATCACACAGTAGGACAAATGAGTAATCTGATGGA
>NW_026595505.1:0-18565 GCF_907164565.1 Psammomys obesus | reverse complement strand
AATGTTTTAAAAGCTTCTGTAGTTTAATGTGTGCATATGTGTGTGTACATGAATGGGTACATGGCACCTTTAGGCATGGAGGCCAGAAGCTGTAGGTAAAGGCATTTAGGAAGACACGTAGTTTGTTATGTCAGTGCTGGGATCTGAAATCTGCTCTTCATGATTGAGCAGGAAACACTCTTAACTGCTGAGCTATCTTTTTAGCCCTATAATAATATTTTAAATGTAGATGGGATGATAGGTTAGGGTTTTGTTTTATTGGAGGATGAGTGGAGACATTAATAAGTAGGGAATAAAGGTAATACATGAATCTTAGCAAATAAGAGCACTTGTTATTCTTACAGAGGACCTGGGTTCAGCTCTCAGCACCCACATAATACCTTAGAACCATTTTTAACTCTTTCTTTCTTCTGGCTTTTGTTTTTCAAAACAGGGTTTCTCTGTGTAGCCTTGATTTTTAGAACAGGCTGGCCTCAAACTTGAGATCTGCCCGCCTCTGCCTCCCTGAGTGCTGGGATCACAGGTGTGCGCCACCATGCCTAGCTTCTTGCCTTCTTTGGCACTGCATGCATGTGGTACACAGATACACATGCATGTAAAACACCAATCCATATACATAAAAAAATTGTTAGCATGAGATTGTCTGTACTGCTCTTGCAGAGAACCCATGTTCAATTCTAGCACCAACACAGAGTGACTCCCAGTCACTCCCAGTGACCTGTACCTGGCTTCTGGGGATCCAGCACCTCCAGGAGTATCTGCACTCATGTCCAGTATCCACACACAGACACATAAACACATAATTTGAAATAAATACAACCCTAAGGTCTGAATATAGAGTTAAACGAATCAAGTTATGGAATTCCTGAACTTAATTATTTGAAAAATAAAACTTGTAAGCAGTACTATCCTTTGGTCAAGAGTATAGTCCTAGAGGGCCTCTGAAAGCTTCTGCAGTATAGACTGTCAAAGCAGATGCTGAGCCTGATGGCCAACTGATGGGCAGAGTGAATGGAATTTTATGTAAGAAGTGGGAAATAGTAAGAGCTGGAGGGTATGGGAACTCCACAAGGAGAGCAACAGAACAAGATAATTTGAACACAGGGGACTTACCAGAAAATCATACTTCAACCAAGGACTATTCGTGGAGATGACCTGGAACCCCTGCACAGGTGTAGCCCATGGCAGTTCAGTGTCCAAGTGGGTTACATAGTAATGGGAAGAGGGACTGCCTCTGACATAATCTGATTGGCCTGCTCATTGATCACTTCCCCCTGAGGGGGGAGCAGCCTTACCAGGCCACAGTAGAGGACAATGCAGCCACTTTTGATGAGAACTGATAAGACTAAGATCAGAAAGAAGAGGAGAACCTCCCCTATCAGTGGACTTGGGGAGTGGCATGCATGCAGAAAGGGGAGGGAGGGTGGGGTCGGGAGGGGAGGAGGGAGGGGCTTATGAGGGGATACAAAATGTATAAAGTGTAATTAATAAAATATTTAAAAAATATTCTCTGAAAGCAAGGGAAAAATTTGGAGAGAGGAAGGGAAAAAAGATTATTTGAGGCTATATTATAATCTTAAAATATAAAATGAATCTAATAAATATTACTCAATATATATTGCCTAAAAAAAAAAAAAAAAAAAAAGAGTATAGTCCTACACAGGAGAATGTGTAATGATGATGTGTAAGAAAGTCAAACACTAAATTCAGATGATGGTTTTGTTTGGAGGCAAGGTGGGTGGAGGGTGAAATGAATATGCTAATGGGCTCCTGCCGTGTGTGCAATGATTATTTCCTGTGGTGGTAGTGGGTGGCTAGGTTTATTTTTTATTCTCTGTACTACTTGCTTATCCAAGATATTTATAATGTTAAGTTCAGATGGTGTAACCTACTCCCCCGCCATCCTTTCACCTGTATTCCTTAGTTTCCCAGAATTTTTGTAAAACCTTTTCTCCCATGTTTAAAAGTAAAATAACAATTCTGTTCCTTTTTCATAGTGTTCTTTATGTAGTTTTATACTATTTTCTTATAAATATATCTTAGAGATTATGTGGTATCTATGTTGTGTAGTTTTTAATAAAAACAGGTTTTTTGTCAGCAAGAACATTGTCATTGACTTATATTTTGGGCTTTATTTGTGCATATACATGTATGTATAGCTTTTGCTGTATAACATCTGCTTAACCAACAAGAAAGCCAAGTCTCTTCCCTAATTCCTCTTTGCAAATATTCCTGAATCATCCCATGGAGGCACAGGCCCTGCTCTGTGCCCCTCTGGTTTGTGAGTCATGTTCCCTTTTAGGGAATATGGGGGTGGGGATTTGGGCTTTGGAGCTTGGGTTTGGATCCTCTGCCTCTGCCCCTTACTAGCAATGTTGTTTTGGGTGTTTTTTGTTTTTTGTTTTTCATTCAGCCCTTCCATCTGTAGAGGGAATTTAATACTCCTTTGTTTCTGAAGTTCTATTAAGAACAGAATGGAGTAGAGTGTCCAACACATAGGAAGCACTCACTGTGAAGTATTAGCTATTTTTATTGTATTATTGATTGCTCACCTGTCTGCTACTCATGCTATTGCTAATCTACTGATGTTTAACCCCGCCCTTCATCACTGACCTCCTTAGACCTTGGTCTGTCTGGCTCTTGCAGAAGCCTCATTCTCATTTTCAAAATCTGCTCTTTCAAAGGATGTCCCCAGTGACAGCCATTGAACTTGAGCTGCCTTCTCCCCAAAGCACCAGGGCTGTTTGCATAGCCAGGGCAGAGATGGTGGTGAAGTACAGCCTCCCACCTGCCGGCAGCTGTGACCTACTGTGTCCTTGTCGGTCACAGTCACACAGCCACATCGTCTGCCTTGGCCAGGGCTGGCTTGCATATCCTGATGCAGGATTTTCCCCTTGAGGCTCATTTGCCATATCTCCCTTTTCTTACCTTGGAGAATCTGCTTCCAGGTGTAAGTGCGGTCGGGTTGTAGGCTCTTTCTCATGAGCGCCCAGGCCCCATATAAATCAGAGTATGGTTGACATCTGTGACTAAGTCCCACACACATTTTATGACACTCAAGAGGCCAGTGTCTCCTGAATGCCAGAGAATCTCAGAAGAAAACTGGCAGCTCTAGTCCAGGTAGGATGCCTATGGGGCTGGAGAGAGAGTTTGGGCTCACAACCAGGTAGAATACCTTGTTGATTCCTACTTAAAACTACATTTGAATAGCACTTTCTGTTACAACCCAGTTTTCACTTAAGTTGTCTCATCTGCCCCTGAGCCGCACATCAGTGTCTCATTTCCATCTCTCCAGTTAAGAAACAGCATTAGAAACATGATCACAAGATGCGGGTGGAGCTCAGTAGTGGAGTGCTCACCTGTTGTAGATGAAGCCCTGGGCTCATCTCTAGAGCTAGAAGGAGAGGAGCAGTGTGGCTTGCCTGGCATGTGCAAGGCCCTGTGTCAGATACACATGATCACGTACAAAAGAATGAACATCTCTTTCACTCATGAGTCACTCATACAAATGACCTTCTTCCTTGGTTAAAGAAAGAAGACTGTGTTACTGTTCAATAGAGTTTATCTTAGTTGTCATAATTAAGGGGTTAATGTTAGACAGGGAGTGAGATTAACACTGCTGAGAATTTCATTGAAAATTAGGCCTTAATGCTGCAGGTTTGTGTGAATAATAGTGTGTGTAAGTTCTGTGTATAAGCCTATATATTTGTGTTTAAGTAGCTATACATACCAAACATACGTATTTATGTTGGTTTTTTTCAGAGCCACAATGGATACTGCTAGCCATAGCCTTGTTCTTCTGCAGCAGCTGAACATGCAGCGAGAATTTGGTTTTCTGTGTGATTGCACAGTAGCTATTGGAGATGTTTACTTCAAAGCCCACAGAGCGGTGCTTGCTGCTTTTTCTAACTATTTCAAGATGATATTTATTCACCAAACAAGGTAAGAATGTGCTTTTGTAAAATGAGAATTTTTAATATTGTGATGTATCTGTCTTATAATATCATTTAAGGCAGTGGTTCCTCAGCCTTCCTAATGTTGAGACCCTTTCATGCAGTGCCTCATGTTATGGTAACCTCCGCCATAAAATTTCTTTTTTGCTGTCATAACTAATTTTGCTACTGTTAAGAATCGTATGTAAGTATCTGATATGCAGGTATCTGATGGTAGACTCCTCTGGAAGGGCAGCCAGTGCTCGCAACCTCTGAGCCATCTCTCCAAGCCCTAGTCGACCCCTCTGAAAGTGTTGTTTGACTCCCCAAAAAGAGGTCACGACCCACAGGTTAAGAACCACTGGTTTCAGGGATTATTATGGGGTTACCCTAATACAATTTTTTATTTATAATAACATTTATGTATCAGTATTAAATTCAGCACAAGATGTCCATGGTAGAACATACTAACTAAAATTGACTCAAGGCTTAGCCCAGCCAGGTGTAGTGGTGCACAACTTTAATCTTACCACACTGGAGGCAAGTGCATCTCGGAGTTTGAGGCCAACTTGTCTACATAGTTCCAGGCCAGCCAGGGCTACCTAGTATGATACCTAGTGTCTCAAAAGAGCACTACCAACGAAAAGACTTGCCAATACCCAGGCACTGAGTTTGAGGCCAGCCTAAGCTAGACTGCAAGTGCCAGGCCACAGTAAAACCCTGTCTCAAAAGAACAAAATGAAACAAAAGGGATAAAAACATTTGTGGTGTGAAGAAGATTTGATCATTCAGAGAACAGAACAGAGGAGGTGATTAGAAAGTGTGGCACGGTAAGAAGATGGGGTTGGAGTGCAAGCCAGGTAATGGGAAGCCTTTGTCTCCGAGAGGACACTGTCAGTACATTTACCACATTACAAATGCCATCTTCCCCTCGGTTTCCTCTGAGCTGTGGTTGTTTAGCTTCTGCAGTACCCGTAGTGAGCCAGGTGCTACCTAAACACTGGCACCGAGAAGGTGAGGCCTGCCCTGCCTTGTGTTTGTATTGATCAGCTAGACACCTTCAGGTAACTCCCAAAATGCTGTCACAGAAGATGCCAGTGAATAATAGACAGAGCAGAGCAAAAAAGTGAAGCCTGAGCGAGGAAACGGGATCCCAGGGTTAAGGGCTAGAGAAACTAGGTTTCCAGTGTGCTGACTCCCAGTGTGTTCTGACTCAGAGTCACTGCTTCAGAGAGACTGAGTCCATCCATGCCGCCCACTGCCTCTCCATGGCGTCATTTCCCTTTCTCTTGATTCTATCTACTAACCAAATTGAGTTTGAAAGTATTATAATGCTTTTCAGAATTTGTGATTTAAAGCTTTAGAATCCAAAATAAATTTAGCATCACTTACATTTTAATTGTTAATAATTTCATTAAATTTCTTTAGAAATATGAATATTTGTTTGGTTTGGTTTGCTTTTGGTTGTTTGTCACTTTGTTTGTTTTTTAAGATTTTTTTTATGGGAATGAGTGTTTTGCCTGTGTGATGTGAGCTGTTACAAGGGTGCTGGAATTTGAAGCCAGGTCTTCTGCCAGAGCAAAGTTCTCTTAACCACTGAGCCATCTCTTCAACCCCCTGTTTTTTTTTTTTTTTTTTTTTTTTTGTATGTGTTTGTTTTTCTGAGATAGGGCCTCTCTATAATTAACAATTTTAAATCATCCAACTAAATGGCAATAATTACATTCATAATGTTACACCTGCAGCTATCACTACTGTTTCCAGAACATGTTCATCACTCTAAAGAGAAGCTAAGCAGTAACTCTTCGTTCTCCTTCAGCCACCTGTAACCACCCTTATTTCACTGAAGGTTCCCCTTGCCCCATATGTCTCTGTCCCTGTCCCTTGTGTGTGGCTGTTTAGTCTGCATTTATATCTGTGTTCCACTTGCATGCCTGGTGCCCATTAAGCCAGGAGAAGGCATGAAGTACCCTGAAACTGGAGTTACAGACAGCTGTGAGCCAGCCATATGGGTTCTGGGAATCAGAACCAGGTTTTAGAAGAACAGAAGAATAGCAAGTGTTTTAAACCACTGAGTCATTTCTCCAGCCCAGTTCTGTCTCTTTGAATGTGTTTTTGTTGGATATTTCTTTTTTGTTTGTTTTGTTTTGTTTTGTTTTGTTTTTTCAAAACAGGGATTCTTTATCCCTGGCTTTCATGAGTGCTTGGGTTGAAGGCATGTGCCACTTTGCCCGGCTTTGTTTTATATATTTCATGGACATGATACAATTTTTGGTCTTTTGTGTCTGGCTTTTTTATTTAGCATCTTTTCAAGAGTTCAACCTTGAACTGAGTTACAACACACACCAGAACTTAATTGTTTTTTATGACAGAATAACATACAGTTGTATTTACAGCCTTATTTTGTATATCCATTCTTTTTTTCTTTCCTTTTTTCTTTTTCTTTTTGATACAGGGTTTGTCTATGTAGCCCTGCCTGTTCTGAAACTCTCTGATTAGACCAGGCCAGCCTCAAACTCAGAGAGATTCACCTGCCCCTGCCTTCCAAGTGCTGGGATTAAAGGCTGCGCCACAACAACTGGCTCCATTTCATCTTTTGGTGGATAGTTAGTTGTTTCCAGTATTAGCCACTATAAACAATGCTACAGTGAAACCAGCGTATAGGTATCCTTTTGAGTTTCTGTGTATAGTTCCTTCTGTTATATGTTCAATATAAAAACAGAGCACCTATTTTAGTCACTGTTTTTTCTATCCTCTGGCACCTAGAAAAGATCATATTGCTTAGGAGTCACTCAGTGTTGAACTAACCCAAATATCTGTCTGCATTTTCTGGTGTTAGGCAATAGAACGGATGCACAAAGGCCTGTTGATACATCATAAAGGCAATTAAAAATCAGAGTGACTTTTTTGCTATTCTATTTCATCAAGGCAGACTGCCAGATTAAACCTCTTTGGAAGAGGTTTAACCTAAGATTGTTTTAACCTAAGATTGCTAGAGACCAAAAGGCCAACTAGGTTGTGTTTCATTCTGTGTGGTTTTGTTTTTGTTTTAACAGTGAATGCATAAAAATACAACCAACTGACATCCAGCCTGATATATTCAGCTACTTGTTGCATATTATGTACACAGGAAAAGGGCCAAAACAGATTGTGGATCATAGTCGTTTGGAGGAAGGGATCCGGTTTCTTCACGCTGACTACCTTTCTCACATTGCAACTGCAGTGAATCAAGTGTTCTCACCAGAGACTGTGCAGACCTCAAATCTTTATGGTATTCAGATTTCAACAACTCAGAAAACAGCCGTCAAACAAGGACTGGAGATCAAAGAGAAGCCTCCCAGTAGCAGTGGGAACAGAGCTGCTGTCCAGGGGGACCACCCCCAGTTGCAGCTCTCGCTTGCAATTGGGCTAGACGATGGCAGTGCAGAGCAGCAGAGGGCCCATCCTGCTGCCCAGGCCTTGGAGGAGCACCAGAAGCCCCCAGTGTCCATCAAACAGGAGAGATGTGATCCAGAGTCTGTGAGCTCCCAAGGCCACTCCCCCACCTCATCCGAGGTGACTGGCCCCTCTTTTACAGAAAACAGCCTCAAAGTTCATTTCTGCCACTACTGTGGGGAGCGCTTTGAATCCCGGAGTAACCTGAGACAGCACCTCCATACCCATGTATCTGGGTCTCTCCCGTTTGCTGTCCCTGCCTCCATTTTGGAAAGTAATGACCTTGGTGAAGTGCATCCACTTAGTGACAGCAGCGAGGCTCTTGAGTGCAGGAGGCTCAGCTCCTTCATTGTCAAGGAGAATGAGCAACAGCAGCCTCCGCCTGAGCACTCTAGCCGGGGGACCTCAGAGCCTTTGCAGATCAGTCAGGTATCCTTGATCTCCAAAGACTCAGAGCCAGTAGAGTTGAACTGTAATTTTTCTTTTTCAAGGAAAAGAAAGATCAGTTGTACCGTCTGTGGTCATAAATTTCTTCGAAAGAGCCAGTTACTGGAACACATGTACACACATAAAGGTAAAGCGTACAGATATAACCGATGCCAAAGGTTTGGAAACTCATTGGCCCAGAGGTTTCAGCAGTATTATGACAGCTTGCCCGAGGTCCCCTTAAAAGGTTCTCGCTTGTCCCAGGAACGTTTAGACTTGCCTTGTGCCTTAGAGTCAGAGCTCACCCAAGGAGGTGTGGACACCATCCTTGTCGAGTAGCACCTTCTCCCTGAGGAGTCTCACCGTCATGGGTCACATGCCACTCTTAAGTCCCAAAGTACTCACCTCCTCATGGTTTTTTTTTTTTTAACTTAAAATAATCTGTCCCTGGTTTTGAGGTTGTACATACCAGTTCTTAATATAAGACGTGACTGTTAAATGTAATGTTCAAATTATCCTATGAGCTTTGTTATAAATTAAATCATCATTTGAAAATCAGAAGCTACTACAGAAGCTATAACATCTCTTGTTTTTCCAGGCTGCAGAATCAGTAAAATGAATATGAAGCAGATGAGCTCTGTTTCAAAGAATGTTTTAGAGACTGGAAATGAAGCCCATCTGTAGAGTGCTTGCCTAGCATGTGTGAGGCCCTAGGTTCAGTCTCCAGCACACACACACGCTCACACACATTTCTAAGCTGTCACTCTTGTCTTAAGAATTACTTTCTTATGAAAGTGATTTTAAGTATTTTCTGCCACATGGGAAATCAGTAGTTATTTTAATGTAGATCTATATATATAATAATATATAAAAAGTTTCTTTTAAGACGTGGCTATACTAATTCACCACGAGTAGTTTTAACTGGCTACTTACTAGCATTCTGATCTTTATATGACCTTTTATTTACTTAACATCAAGTATACCTCATTTTTAATAAAAGTATTTCAGCTAAAAGAAAGGACTAGAGAAGTCAGTGGTAAGGAAGTCTTGAATAGAGAAACTAGTACACACAGACACATAGAGCACAGAGGCAGCTTGAGCTAACCCCGGGGCAGGCAGCCACAGCTACAGTATTCTTAGAGACTGTAAGGGGCAGTTTCAGATTTTTATAACAAGAGGTTTGCCCAAGTTTAAAGAGAAAAATGATACAAGTATCTCTCTACCTTAATGTAGCAGAATTTCCATGCCTGCCTGGGTCCATGGTATTTTTTGTTGTTGTTTGTTTGTGTTTTGTTATTTTGAGGCAGGGTTTCTCTGTAACATCCCTGGCTGCTCTGGACTCCTTTGTTGACCAGGCACTCACAGAGATCCGAATGTCTCTGCTTCCCAAGTGCTGGGATTAAAGGTGTGTGCCACCAGGCCCAGCAATGGTAGTTTTTCTAAGTCCCTCATAAAGGTAACTAACTGTGCAGTGTCGTGGCTTTCACTTTGCTGTTAGTAAAACCAGTGAGTGGATGTGTTCCGGGTCTCAGAACTATTTAAACCCCCTGCTGGAAGCTCTTCTTTTGTGAATATATTCACTTCACTTTTATAGTGGTGACACTTAGAAACTTAAAGCCCCAGGAAAATTGAAGTTGATGGACTAAGTGATGGATGTTCTGTACCTAAAAATAACCCAGCAAGTTGTATTGTTTCTGAAGGGTTTAAATGTGAAGTTCTGTACTCAAGGATCAGAAGGCAAGAAAGACTAAAACAGCCTCCCTGTCTCCTTCCCCTATCCTATTAAATAAAGTCTAAGCCTCACAGACATTTGAGAACATTTGAGGTGGTCCTGACACACATGAATTTTGCAATGTTACCAGGTTGGCCTTAAACGCTTGGGCACAAGCAGTTTTCTGCTTCAGCTTCTCAAGTGGCCAGGACCATGGGCATGTGCAGTCTCACAGATACTTGATACATCTGTTTTGTTGTGATTCTTAGATTTTAGCCACAAGCAAAAAAAAAAAAAAAAAACATCCCCATCCCCCTGAGAGAGTACCTCTGAAGACATTTCTTAAGAGGCTCAGCTACCTCTTTCTGTCAGAAGGGCAGAGGAATCCAGCTAATTCTGAAATGAAAGGAATTGTTGGGGGTACTGTTAAACAGTGATTTCATGTGAAAAGTTTCAGAGAAGGTGGTCCCACCTGTAATCTCAGATTTTGTGAGTTTGATCTCCGTGAGTTCAAGGCAGCTGCATGGTAAAATCCTGTCTCAAACAAAAACCACACACACACCACACACCACCACACACCAAAACAAAGTAGCAGTTTCCCTTTTTTAGGTTTTTGAGACATCCTTGCTCTTTGGTCCAGGCTGGTCTTGAACTCACTGTCCTCCAGTGGTTGTGTTTCCCCCTTCCCACCTCGCCCCTGCCTCCTGTGGGGTGTAGCAGCAGCCAGCCTTCAAACTGGTAACTTTTGAGGGCCAAATGAAGAACCCTAGTGGTCATTGTTTTAAGGTAATTGAATTTCAAATTTAGAAAATTTGCCTCTGGGATCAAGACTGACGCGTTTTGAGAGCAAATTTCACAATGGTAGAATCAATTGATTAAACAAATGTGAGGGGTGTGTCATAATGACACGTTAAACTTAATTCATCAAAACAGTTACTCAATTATACTATCTTCAATGATTTAATCTTACAGAAACACAAATAGTGATTTCATGTATTTTAGGCTATTTAGGATATATTCCCTACTTTTTTTTTTTTTTTTTTTTTTTTAGATACAGTTATGTTTAGTCCAGGCTGGCCTCAAACTCATTACGTAACTAAAGATGGCCTTAAACTCCTGATCTGCTTGTCTCTTACCTCCAAGCACTGGCATTCTAGGACCATTCCTCCCCTGCCCGTTCCCAGCTCTATCCTTCTCATTTAAAACTTTTCAACTTTTCTATGTTTTTTTCTGTTTACCGAGTCATTAGTCTTACCCACAGGAAGCCCCTATATAGCTAAAGGGTGGGAGTAGAGATGTGCTTGCAGAGTAGGTGACTCTAGGAGCTCCAGGAGAAGTGCTAAAAGAGTGTGCCAACAGCTAGTGGCCGTGCTAGACACTGTTTAAAGTGGAGCTGTATGTACAAGTCTCCAGGAGTTAATAAGACCAGATCAGTAAATAAAATGAACCATACCTAGAGTCAGGGAGATGGCTCTCCATGGAAAGTGATTGCTGCTCGTGCTTTGGAACCTGAGGTGACAGCTAGGTGTGGTACCTGTAGCCCAGTGCTGGTGGAGGAGCAGAGACAGGAAGATACCAGGGGTCAGGCCAGCCAGCCTTGCAGAAAGAGCAGGCTCCAGGTCAGGGAGACACGCTCTCAAAAAACTGAGGAACAGAAGTGACGGTGGAAGACATCACGTTATCGTCTCTGACCTCAACACATGCCCGCATGGGTGCAGACACCCATGGACACGCATACCCCATCACATACAGAATAAATGAGTGGAGCTCTGAGCTTTAAGAAAATACTGGCTCACTTGGTTCCCGTCATCCTTAAAATTCCTTTAGTACCATGATCTTCACCTTATTCCTATTACTCACAAAGTTCCTTTTAATACCGAGAACTAAAGAAAAACAGAAAGCTGGTTCTCGGCCATCTGTAACCTAGCGATCAGTAGACTGGGGCAGGACTGTAAATTCAAGGCTAGCCTGGAGCTACATGGGAAGACCCTGTCTCAAGAGAAAAACCCCAACAACAGTTTGTTTTAGAACTCATTTTATAGAGAAAGTTCGCCAAAGCTGATTTCTAAAGAGGCATGTAGCGAGTGGTGTGTGACTGCTGTTGCCTTGTTTTGATTTTTAAAAAGGATCTGTTTGTCTTTATGTCACACGTTAGGGTGTCGAGGCCGCACGTGTTTCTGTGCACAGCACGCACAAAGTGCCTGTGGAGGCCAGAAAAGGGCGTCGGACCCTCTGGAACTCATGTGGGTGCTAGAACTGAACCCAGGTCCTCTGCATTAACAGCAAGTGCCCTTAAGCACGGAGTCGTCCCTCCAGCCCATTGTGGTTTTTTTTGAGATGAGATCTCACTCTATGGCCCATGCTGGCCTGGAATGTAAAACAGTCCCACGTCCACCTCCTAAGTGCCTGGGGTGGCAGGCGGGCACAGTCTGGGGAGTTTTGGTTTTGTTTTTTAAGACACGATTCTTCATTGGGGGAAAAAGGGTGTTCATATTTTAAACGTTTTTCCAGGAAAAACCTTTACTTTTTGTCACATATGCAAAATGGAGTCTCTCTCTCTCTCTCTCTCTCTCTCTCTCTCTCTCTCTCTGAGGCAGTGTGGTTTGTGTAATGGTTGCCAAGTTGAATCAGGAGTTGCCATATTACTTTGTTGCCAGATGTCGCCCTCTTGTGTTGAGGAAAGCAGTGTGTCTGCTGGGTGACATTTTGAAGGCGCCAGAAGCAGAAGCCTAAGTTCTTATCACCCGTCCCTGCATTAGGCAGATAATAAATGTCTTTTCCGATTGGGTCAGCGTTCAGTCTTCCCTTCTTTCCAGATCCTGCATGTAGCTGTTTTCTGCAGAAAAGCAGAGACTTTTTCGGTGTCCGTTCTTAGTGAGGAGGCCTCAGTAAGTGCAGACCGCCTTCGAAAGTGTTGTTGCCTTTTAATATGTATAACTTTTGAGATGGTTACTTACTTCTCCCTGGTAAAGTGGGTGTCAGCAGCACCTACCTCACAGGGGTGGTGTGAGGCTTTGTTCTGAAACGGTGAGCGTAAACGGATGAAAACCAACATGGGCAAAGTTCCACAGCGAGCCCTATTTGATATTCCACCCTGTGGATTGTAGAGCATGTTTGCAGCAGCCACGCACTACTTGGTAGACAACTGAGAAAATGCGCTTTTATGAAAACTCTGGAAACAGGAGTGCCGCTTGAGTTCTTGCTCTACTGTTTCTCCCTACCTTTCAGCAAGGAAAGTAGGAGTTAGCATTATTGGAAATAAAATACACCGATTTCAGCACTAATGAAACCTTTCCCCAAACACACCAATTACATATAAGAAAAGGAACAAAGAAAATGGAAAAAAAAATCCCATTGTTTCTTGGATGAAGATGCTTCAATTAGCAGATAGGGATGAGAAATGGAAAGAGGATAATCCATAGGAACTATCACTGTTCTTTTGAAGTAGAGCTGGAGAAGCTTTCTCTGACCACTGAAGGAATGCCTGCTAGTCTCGAGAGGAGAACAAGCTGCAAAGCGCACGGTTCCTGAAGCCTGTTTGCACAGGCAGACTGTTGACACTGAAACTTGGATTCCTGGTGAATACTCCATAGGTGTTTGTGTGGAAACTGCTACAAGTAGGTTGTGTGGAGAATTTTTACAATGTAACTTGTGTCTTTGAGTATACTTCAACTAAATATGTCTGGTGTGTCATTAATAAGCTGTTAAATCCCTAGGAGTGAACTCTGTAAACGCTTCCGTGCTTACCCGTGCTTGTGTAATTGGTCTTTCCTTTAACGTGGCGTGTCACCGTCCTAAATCTGGACATTAAATGCAAGTACTCCAGACTGACTCATCCTGCCCTGTAAGAGCCCATCGTGCTTCCGTGTGTGTTCACTTGAGTCCCTGGATACGCCTTCAGCACAGCCGTCAGCTCCCCAGTCACTTCAGAATCGGTCAGAATAGAAACTCCCAATACTGTAAAAGAAGCTCAGGCCTGGCCTGGTGGCACAGGCCTCTGTCGGCACTCAGGAAGCTGAAGCAGTAGGATGGAGTTTAAGGCCAGGCTGAGCTGAGTCTTAAAGGGCCTGGGGAGATGGTTCCATGGCTGAGAGCACTGGCTGTGCTTCTAGAGGACCCAGGTTTGTTCTCAGTACCCGTATCAGGCAGCTCACAACTACCTGTGGCTCTAGCTCTGGCAGGACCCAACCCCTCTGATCTCCAAGGGACCTGCACCCATCTGCGTGCACATACCCACACACAAACACACAGTTAAAAATAAGCCCCAAGCAAACCCAAGACCTTGCATAGTAAAAAGGGCCTAATGAGCAAATCCTCAGGTTATCAGGCATTTGTAGCAAATGTAGGACAGACCACTGTAGAGTTATGCTTCCATAGCCCCTATTTAAAAAAAAAAAAAAAAAAGTAAGTATGACCTTGATCCATGCCTTTAAGAAGACAGAATTATGAAGACCTGCACTCTGCAAGTGTGCCAAGAAACTAAATGATGTAATCCTATTGTAAGTCAAAAAAAAAAAAACAAAAAACAAAAAACTAGCTGACCCAGAAAGAGCTGATGTTTGAGTTTTTGCCCAAAGTTAGGGAAAGATGGATCTCTCAGGCAGGGAAAGGTGACCTTTCTGTTCAGGCCTTCAACTGGTTAAATGAAGGCAGTCTGTTTTATCCAGTCTCCTAATTCTAATGCTACTCTAATCCCAAAATGCCACCGCCCAAGGCAGACATGATGGCCGACACACTGTATTTCCATTAAGACTGAAGTGGGATGATCAGCAGCTCACATGGAGATCACTGAGCAAGAAGAGCTCGTCTCAAAAGCAAAAAAAGAAAAAGAAAAGAAAAGAAACCAGACAAAAAGCCCCTTTCACACACACCCAGCCTAGGGGTGGAATGTAGTTCAGTAGGGTGCTTGCTTAGTCCACACAAGGACTTGAGTTCAGTCCTGCAGAATAACACACCCAGAAACATACCCGGTAGCTCAGTCAGCACAGATGTAACTGACAGTAAAAACACTTCACCATGGGGATGATTGGCAGCGTGGAGGTTTTGGGGTAATTATGCCTGGGCTGGAGGGCATGTAAGGCTGCTCCTGGCATCTGGTGAGTAGAGACCAGTGGGGTTGCTGAACGTGTCTTAATAAAAAGGCTATCTCCCATTCCCATCCCACTCAATTGCCCCCTCAAGATGTCAGTGGAATTGAGGTTGGCTAGTTCTGTCTAAGAACTTTAAAATTTGTGATAGCGCATAAGAGCACGAAAGTGTGGGATTTCTTTCTAGGCATTTGGGAGTTAATGTTGATCTCGTGGAGTGTATGATGTTTTTGTTCCAAAGTCCTATTTATATTCTCCTTTATCTCATCTGTTAGACGTTTTAAATTGTTTAAAGTCAGCTGCAGAAACGGCATAGTAGGTAAAGTGCCGCTTACACAAGCCACATGTGGAGCCCGTGCGGAGTACATGCCTGTAGCTACAGGATGTGGTGAAGATGGGAGGCCACGGACAGGCGAGCGGACTCCTGAAGTGCAGTGGTTCAGGGAGGGACCTCAGATAAGAGGACAGCTGTGGAGAAAGACCCGTTCACATACTCCCGCCCGCACTAACAAGTACACACGAACACGCCACAAACACGAGTAAAACAAAACCAGATCCATTCCTCAGCATCAATTTCAAGTTCAACATGCTTTCAAAACAAAAACTCAAGTCATCTTGTTCTGTAGCCCAGGCTAGCTTCAAACTCATAATCCTTTATGAGCCTCCCAAATTCCGGGATTATAGACATGCTGCCACTTCCTACTCCAGACAATGTTAAAGAACTGGTATCTCAAGTCTAGTAAATGAAAAATATGATTGTAGTTTGTAATTTGTGTGAATTTTAATCTGGCCAAAAGATGGCACCAGTGTACCATAAAAACGGTACTACTCCGTTTTGGCATTACTCCTCAGCGCTTTTTGGATTTGATGAACTGCATTTGGATCTTTCCTTACCTGACAGACAGTTAGGTAATAGCATCTTGACATCCTTTCGTGCGTCTGATGTACAAGAAATACATCAGCAGAGAACAGCACACTCATGACTGTACTATTGAACAGGTCTGAGGATTTTTGCAAGTCATTAAGAGTAAGGTCATGGGGATTTTACTCCAAAGACATTGACCCCTCTAATCATTTATCAAACTCAGTTAATGTTTTGCCTGGCTGAGAGCTAAATGGAGACATTCGAGAAAGTCCTACCTTGCTCGGTCCTTTTTTCTTCTTCATTCTTTTATTGGCATATATTCATTGCATTTAGTGTTGGATTTCATAGTCCATTTTAAGTATATTGTGTCCTTTAACCACAGTCAGCCCTTCCCACTTCCTCCCCCAGTTCCTTCCTTCCCTTCCCCACTTGTCTCCCCCAGTATCCCTTTCAATTTTTTGGTTTTGTTTTAGTTTTATTTATTTATTTTCTTTGTTTTTGAGGCAAGGTCTCTCTGTTAGTAGCCCTGGCTATTCTGCAACTCACTCTGTAGACCAGGCTGGCTTCAGGCTCACAGAGATCTGCCTACCTCTGCCTTCTGTGTGTACTCCCATGCCCAGCTTTCCCTTCTTCCTTTTGTCGTATGGATATGTGTATGAGGCAGGAAGTGAGGAAGGAAAGTATACATTTTCTTTCTGTATCCATCTTATTTTTCTTTTTTTAAATTATTTTTATTTTTATTAATAACAATTTATTCACTTTGTATCCCCCCTGTAGCTCCCTCCTCCCCTCCAAGCCTCACCTTCCCTTTCTCTTCCCACTCCTGCCCCTCCCCCAGTCCAATGATAAGGAAGGTCCTCCTCCCTTTCCAAACTCTGATGATCCTTGTCTATCAGGTCTCATCAGGAGTGGCTGCATTGTCTTCCTCTGTAGCCTGGTAAGGCTGCTCCCCCCTCAGGGGGAGGTGATCAGAGCCAGCCACTGTTCCCATTACTGTGGACCCACTTGGACACTGAACTGCCATGGGCTGCATCCGTGCAGGGGTTCTAGGTTATCTCCATGCATAGTCCTTGTTTGGAGTATCAGTCTCAGAAAAGACCCCTGTGCCAGATTTTTTGGTTCTATTGCTCTCCTTGTGGAGCTCCTGTCTTACTATCTCCACTTCTTTCATATCCCTGCACTCTGCCCAAAGTTTAGCTATGAGTCTCAGCATCTGCCTCGATACCCTGCAGGGTAGAGCCTTTCAGAGGCCCTCTGTGCTAGGCTCTTGTCCTGTTCCCTGTTTTCTCCCTCCTCTGATGGCCATTTTCTTTGCCTTTCTGAATGGGGATTGAGCATCTTAGCCAGAGTTCTCCTTCTTGATTAGCTTCCTTAGGTGTACAGATTTTAGTAGATTTATTCTATATTATATGTCTAATATCCACTTATGAGTGAGTATATACCCTGTGTGTCTTTCTGCTTCTGGGATACATCACTCAGGATGATCTTTTTCAGTTCCCACCATTTACCTGCAAATTTCATGATTCCCTTGTTTTTTATTGCTGAGTAATATTCCATTGTGTAGATGTACCACAATTTCTGTATCCATTCCTCAACCGAGGGGCATCTGGGCTGTTTCCAGCTTCTGGCTATTAGGAATAAAGCTGCTACAAACATGGTTGAGCAAATGTCCTTGTTGTATACTTGAGCATCTTTTGGATATATGCCTAGGAGTGGTATAGCTGGATCTTGAGGAAGCGCTATTCCTGGTCTATAGAGTGAGTTCCAGGATGGCCAGGGCCACATAGACCCAGCACCAAAAACACAGAAGAAAAAGGAAAGGAGGGGATAGAGGAGAGGGAAAAGAGGAGGAACTCCTGTAGCAAAAGAAAAGAGTCAATGGCAGCCTATGCAAGGGAAAAAACCTTTACCAGCTGTGCATCTGACAGGACTGCTAGCTAGACTATGTAAAGAACTAAAAATGCTAAATACACACACAAAACAAAAACAATCCAGGCACTAAATGGGCTAATGGGATAAACAGCCAGTTCTCAGAAGATGAAGTACAAATGGCTAGTAAACATTAAAACGTGCTCAGCCTCCTTATTCAGCACTGAGACACAGATTAAAGCCACACTGAGATTCCACCTCTCAGCAGTCAGCATGGCTACTGCAGGAAAGCAAGAGGAAGGCAAAGAAAGCCTCATGAACTGCTGGTGGGCACACAGAATGGCACAGCCATTGGAAATCAGCGTGAAGCTTCCTTAGGCTAGAACTGAGGCTGCTCAGCTTTCATCTTGCCTCTCCTTCCCTCTCCTCACACGTGCTGCCTGCAAGATCAGCTGTTTGCCTTTCAAAATTACAGTTAGTTCCCGCTAACTGCCCGGATGCGCTCAGATTCCCTCCTTCCTCACTTCAACCCAGGTCCCTCTTTACTAGACCTCTCAACTCATAGTCTGCCTTTTTCAGTGCCCTGCCCCCGGCCTGTCTGTAGCGTTATTACTAGTAGTCCAGGGCTTTGTGCTAGGCATTTAAGTTGCTGTACAGCTGAGCCTTCTTGAGAAATGACCCATTTCCCTCAGATAAATTGCCTCCCAGTGTTTACACATTAAACCTCTTCCAGCTGAAACACTTTGGTGCCGTTGTATCAAAATAACAGAAACAAAGTATCTCTCAAGCTTTCCCATGGTGTCCCCTCCTGCCAGAAACCTGAAGGAATGGCCGTGCTGCCGGAGGACTCTTGAATATTCTTCATCATTTCTCCAGGGACTAGAAGCCCATACAAAGAAGGAGGCCTAAACATCCGGCCTCACTTCTGTGGCTGCTCTTTGACTTGCAGGAAGGTCCAGGGAAGATCTGTGTGTGGGAAAGTTCTTTGCACACCAAAGACTGGATGGGAGAGGGAAAACTCAATATTCTTCTTCCTAGGCTAATCTTGCCCTCCATCACCCTCTCACTCCACGCAAGCCTGCACTTTCAGGTGCCGTGAGAAAGTGGTTCCTGATTAGCTTACTTTTTCTCTTGTCTCCATGACTCCAGAGTGCAAGGATTACAGAGAGACACCACCATACCCAGATTAAATTCACACACACACACACACACACACACACACACACACACACACACACAC
>NW_026595504.1:42500-53843 GCF_907164565.1 Psammomys obesus | reverse complement strand
ACACACACACACACACACACACACACACACACACACACACACACACAGCGCTGGACATTAAACCCAGGGTTTTGCACAGTCCAGGCAAGCACTCTGACACTGACACACAGTCCTTCCTGTTCCCTCTTTGAAATGGTGTTTTAAACTGGGATGAGAAGCGTAATCAGGGAAACCCAATGTTCAGCACCTGTGGGAACGGATCATTCTCTGATGGCTGCACCCAGAGCCACAATGGCTGGAGATGATAGTCAATTCCACTTGGGAAACAAAGCTCATCACTGAATGCTTAGCTGTGCAGCTGGACAATGGGGCTTGCCAGCCTTGCTTCTCCTGGTATTTTGCTGTTGTTTATTAGTGGGTTAATGGGTGCAGGCTGTGTCGTATGCCTTGATTCTCCTAAATTTAGACACTGAGATTAAAAAACTTAATTTAGCCAGGTGTGTTGGCCCATGCCTTTATTCCCAGCACTTGGGAGGCAGAGGCTGGTAGATCTCTGACAGTTTTGAAGCCAGCCTGTCTACAAAGAAAATTTCAGGACAACCAAGGCCATTTTACAGAGAAACCCAGTGGGGTAGGGGACAGGGAGGTGGGGAAGTTATTTTGGATTTTCACAAAAAGCCAAGTTTTACTAACATAGGAAATTATATTAAACTAAAAATACTCAGGTGGTATCTTCAAGGTTACTTTTTTGTTTATTTTGTTTGTTTGTTTGTTTGTTTTAGAGGGTCTCTCTAAGTAACCCTGGTTGTCCTGGAACATTGGCCTCAAACTCGAGATTCTCCTGCCTCTGCCTAGGATTAAAGACATGCAGTCACATCCGGCTGGCTAATTGTGATTGTCAGCAGGATCTAGAACTACCCAGGACACTCTAGGCACGTCTGTGAGAGATTATCTGTCTCAGATTCCTCGGGTGGAAAGACCCAATTTTACCCTGGGCGGCCCTGGTCCATGACCTGGAGTCCCATACCGAACAGAGGCTGAGCACCAGCGTTCACTCTGTTCCCTGACTGTGGAGCCAGTGTGACCAGAAGCCTGAGGAAGCCCAGGACTGACTCTCCCACAGTGATGGACAGGACCTTCAAACCGTGAGTGACAAGAAACCCTCCCTCAAGTTTTTGCCACTTTTTTGTCACAACAACAAGAAATTAAGCAGTCTATAGATCTAAGACTTCAAATGAAGGGCTGGGTTGTAGGGTTGTAGCTCAGTTTCTAGAGTGCTTGCTTAGTATGCCTAAAGGCCCGGTTGGATGCCCGGCACCCCATAAATGGTGTGGAGGCACACACCTAGAGTACCAGCATTTGTGATGTGAAAGCAAGAGCACCAGAAGTTCAGGCTGGAGAGGTGGCTGCGCTGTCAGGAGTGCTTGCTGCTCGCGCAGGGCACCGTGGTTCGATCCTCAGCACTCATGGAAGCTCACAGCCACCCTTAACTCCAGCTCCAGGGGATCTGGCCTCCAGGAGCACCAGGCATGCAACTGGTGCATACACATACGAGCAGAACCCTCACACATGACATCAGTTAAATAAACATGGTAGATTTTAGTATTTGTGAACAGATAGACATAGGAAAAAAAATTTAAGTTGAATCCAAACATGTACTCCTTTAGGAAAAATTATAACCAAAAGATTAAGGGATCAGGGAGAGTCCAGAAAATTAAAGAGAGTTCTAAGTAAGATTCCTGTGGAATCAGGGCTCACTGCTGGCTCTGTGTTGTATTTGGTGGAGCGCTCATGCCAAGTTGGCTGCTTCCCCTGAACCAAGCAGTGGCCATTTGTTCCAGCATCCTCCCTGTGCAGACCGAGGGCGATTCTGACAGGCTAGAGATGCCCCAGCTCGGGATGACCTCTTTTAGAGGTGTGACATTCTTGTTGATTAAAGCCCTCGTTCTGCACACAATTCCACAGAAAGCCCGTCCTAGGATCTTGCCTGTTGCCAGGTGGCATTAGTCATCAGAACGATTCTGCACACTGTGGCCCAGAGACCCGCTGCCGACCGTACTGACCAGACCTTCCTGTCACACGAACCTAGAGATGTCGGTGCAGGAATTCGGTAGTGAATAGATTCGAGTGCAGGTTTCCAGGGGTGGAGTCCATGGTGAACAC
Organism: Psammomys obesus; assembly: GCF_907164565.1. Taxonomy (NCBI): domain Eukaryota; kingdom Metazoa; phylum Chordata; class Mammalia; order Rodentia; family Muridae; genus Psammomys; species Psammomys obesus. Next base: position 51,740 of record NW_026595504.1, on the reverse strand, counting down.
GTGCAAATTCGTGATTCAATCGTCAGTAGCTCCTTGCCTCAAATAGAGATTTGTGCTCTTGCACCTGACTTCATCTCCTCCAGCACCCTCCTGTGCTCTGTGGCACAGGATTGCAGAAGTGGAATGCTCAGGTGTGTGTGAAAGCTACACGAGAAGCTGAATCCTGACCCACTAAGGTCATGAAGGGCACGGCTGCTGGGAATGTGGCTCAGTGGTAGAGCACTTGTCTAGCGAACCAAAGCTCTGGGTTCCAGTCCCAACACGGTAACTTAAATCTAACCAGGAAACCAAAGTGAGACAGGGGCAAGAGGACTCTAGACTTCAGGTTTGAAGGTGAGTCTGTAAAGAACTCTTGGTGATGAGTACATGGTCTGTAGGTGGGAGCATGCCCCTTCTGTTAGGAAATTTGATTTCACAAGGCTTTATGCCTAGTGTAGTGACACACTTGTAATCCCAGCACTCATCAGGTGCAGGCAGAGGCAGGAGGATCTTGAGTTTGGGGACAGCCTGAGCTACACAGACCTGTGTCTTAAATAACTAAAATAACTTTCCAGAAATTCTAAAGAGCCAGGTGTGGTTGCAAACAGCTCTAATTCCATCATTCAGGAAGCAGAGGCAGGGGAATCTCTGTGATTTCAAGGCCAGCCTGGTCTATGTGGTGAGCTCCAGGACAGCAGGACTACATGGAAAGACTCTTGCCTCAAAGAAACTAAAACATAGTAACGATAATAAAAATTCTGAAGAACGTGGAATTCTTAATGTGCTGGGCTTGTACATTAGGCAGTAAGCGAGTCTGCAGCCGGATGTAGTTTCTGGACCTTGGAAGGTGAGATCAGCTTTTCAATGGGTTCCAAGACTTGGGAAATACAGTCTCATTGGAACCAATTATGATAATTAGGTTGTAGTTAGAAAAAAAACAAAACAAAACAAAACAACTCACGATGCATGCCTGTAATTCCAGCACTTAGGAGGCGGAGGCAGGAAGATTAGACGGATGTTTAAGGTCGCCCGTATCACAGTACATCCCAGGTAGTAGTGGTAGCAGAATGAAATTAGGCCTTTAGGAAATCAAACTTCAGAAACAAACTAAAGTTGCTATTGTGTGAATAATGTAAGTCCTTCTGCACCGGGGCTCATCTAGGAAACCATAGAGATTATTAGCAATCCATAGACTAACATAATAAAGAAAAGACAACCTGGGCAGTGAGTGGGCAGAGGTGGATGGAGCTCTGTTGAGTTCGAGGCCAGCCTGGTCTCCAAAGCTGGTTTCAGGATAGCCAGGGCTACACAGAGAAATCGTCTCGAAAAAACAAAAACAAAGACAATAATAATAAATAACAATACAGAAAAGCAACCCATGTGACTGGTGAGACACAGCAAAACCTTCCTTGGTTGGATTTCATTTGGTTTTGAGGAACTGGGAACTGGGCATATGGCATGCCCCATTACGCATGGAACAGTGCTGGGCCACTCGATTTGAATGGCATCAATTTCAGAACTGCCTGTTCTCGCAGTTCCATCGGTTCAGAGTCCGACTGTTCGCATTTCTCTGCTGGAGTTGGACTCTGTTACATCGGTGTTGTAAAGTCTGTCCAACCCCCAACGGAGTGGAACTTTTTATAGAACTGAATGTTTTCGTCAGTGCGATCTTTACAGTTTTAGGAAATACACATAATTAGCCACTTTCCTTTTCAAAGACACAGATAAGTAAATGAGTTAATATAACATTTATTCTGTATTCGTCGGTACATGAATTAATTTAGCTTGAAAACCTTTTCTCTACAGAGTATTATTTCTTTAGTATTAGCCTTTGATTCACAGTAATACTAATTTTAGTGAGAATACAAAACGGTGCTCTTACGTTTATAGTGGCTCATCCACACAGCATTTCTATGGGAGAAGAACTGACGTGTGGCCTCGCGCAGGCCTTTTCCTGCACAGGGGCACACATCAGAATGGGTTCACTGTTTATGTTCAGACCGCCCCTGTAGTTAGATTCCAGCTTCCCCATCCCAAATGTCCCTGTTTGGCACTTATCTTTCAGCATTGGCTCTATCTTACCCCGTCCTGGCGTCTGTTACCACCTCCTTTGCCCCCAACACACACACACACACATACACACACACACACACACACACACACACACACACACACACACACCCTACCCAGGATGAGCTGTGGGAGGTCCTGTTATCAGGGATGACTCTAACTTAATTGGGGCGCCCATACTTTGTGTAGATTCGTTCTAATAAATTTTTGTCATCAAGGATCATTATGAAAATTCCTTTTAAAAGGGTGTGATAAAAATGCAGAATGGACTGAAAGTTTCAATTCGATATAAGAAACTTTGCTACACGGTAAAACAGGAATTCGAACCTAAAGAACTCTACAGCTTAAATGAAGATATTTAAAAGATACACAAATGGCAGGCAGAAAAGTCAAATCCTGCTGTGTTTAGTATTAAACTAGAAAGCATACTACTTACTGAGTCAAGCTGGCTAAGCGATCAAACAACAGGGTTTGAAAGTATAACAATTGTTTCAAAAGTTCTGCCACAAACCCCTAGAAAATTCTGCTGGAAATCAGACATTTGCAGAATGAAATGAACTCTGGGTGGTGCCTACGGGCAGGGCTGGCCCCTTGGCCTTCTCACAGGCCACGCCCACTAAGTCGCCTCTAGCAAGAAGCCTCGCATTGGTGAGGCTGCATCATCTCTCAGAAGTAAAGCCCTGTCTAAGATGCCACTAAATAGTAGATCAGTTAAGAGCACCGCCATCTTCACGCTGTCAAGCCCATTGCCTGGGAGGAAAATTATGCAGACAGCTTTTCTGAAGAGCTTCATATATGCCACGTGCTGATTATTCCTGGAGGTGGAGGAGGTGGCAGGGAACATGATTTCTGTTGGAAAGTTCTTTTGTTTTCTGCTACCTTTACTTAAATGTTACTGGGTACTATTTTTAATATCCTAAAAAGGGCTTTGAAAAAAAATGTTAAGTGAATAGTGACACACACACAGGCACACGCGCGCGCACACACGCGCGCACACACACACACACACACACACACACACACACACACAATTTTGGCAAGTGCTTATATTCCCTGTGTTGTAAGGAGCGGAATGAATAATACTCAGCTCTTAAGAGGGTGAAGATAATATACTGAAAGATCATCCAGTATCTGATTGACGCCCCCAGCCTTAGGAAATTCTGAGTTCAAAAAGAAAGTTGATTCTAGCTAATAAATGTACATTAGAGGCAGATTTCAATTAAAATTAATGTGAGTGCCATAAATTGATACCTTTAATCTGGTCAGTTTGAGGCCAAAGGAGTGTAAATGGAGTCAGAATCTTTCTACATGCTCTGCATAGAAGGTCAAATTGCCTGAAGTACATCCTATAAAAAAATATTTTATGCAGACTTACAAGCCAGCTCTCTGGTTCGGCTCACCTTAAAATTCACTGTAATTTGGCCATAGAGCAGATATATTAGGTTGCAACCCGGTAACAAATTTCTGCATTCTGTTTACAGATGGAAATTGTTTATTTAAGTCCTCAGAAAAGCCAGAGAAACCATTTTAAGAATGAAGGAGAATATATTTTCTTATATAAACCAATCAATTCGAATGCATTCTGACCAAAGGCGTGGTGATCTAACACCCCTCCCGCAAACCTGAAACCTGAGGCTGCTTTCTTACCCCCAAGAGCACACACTTTCTACCTAATCCAAACGCCTTCAATAAGTGCTAACAGCTGTGTATTTTATAGATTTTACTCACTCATAAGAGATTGTTAGAAACTTTAATGCAAGTATATTGTCTTGGAGCCATCCTTATAAGTAAGTAGATACAGGATTATTTAAAATACTGCAAAGTGCACCAACTTTAACCAGGCTTTTAAAACTTTTCGTTTTTAAACATATTTGCTGGTAGCTATGTATACAAGTCTATTAGCACCATATACAGTGGGTTAGGGTGATTTTAAAGAGGATTTATCAGTGACTCTTGGTTTTATGTGAAAAGGGGACACAAGGAAAAGAAATTTATTGAGGGGACCACGTGTTTTTGTCTAGCTAAACTGAATGAGCTCCCCACCACCCATTAAACACACGAAGAAGATAGGCAAGCCTGAAGGAAATATTTTCACATTCCAGCCAAGAATATTGCTAAACATCCACCACTTGGTTAAATTCCAAAGCCTCGTTAGTTACTTCTGTACTCGATCCCAGTATGTATTTATAGAGAGAAAATATAGGAAGAAGCAGTGAACACGTACACAGTTCATAAACACAGTGTAAGCGCAGAGCAGATGAAAACCAGGGGGGCTTGATGGGGAGCGGCCTTTAACCCCAGTGCTCAGGAGGCAGTGGTGCTCAGGCCTAAAAAGGATGCTCTTCAACAGCCATCCGGCCATCTATCTGTCCTGCATCTTTTGTAATTAGCTGTCACATAGCCTGGTCTGTAGAGCAAGTTCCAGGACAGCCAGGGGTTACAGAGAGAAACCCTGTCTCAAAAAAAAAAAAAAAAAAAAAAAAGTAACTCTGCTAGGGGGAGATAGCTCTGCTATCTGGGAAGTTTGCCTTCTGGATAAAAAAATACTATTTCCCTTTTGACTTCTCAGCATACAGGTCCACCCACAGATGGGTATAGACAGGTCTGCTGGGCAGAAGTAAGATGGAGAGAGAAAACACTCCATTTCCACGCTTATACACTTGTAACTATTCGCCTGGCAGAAGGAATCTGTGAATGGCTTTTGTAGGGAACTTGTTCAGGACCAGAACCCCACTCACGTGATTCACCGTCAGACACAACAGGAACAAGAAAAGAAAAGCGGATGCAGTGTTCACCTATACACAGGGTCGAACCATCAGGAAAACAAAAACAAAAACAAAAAACAAAACCCAACCTTTGTGACATTAGGGAACAGTAGGGACATCTAGCATACCAAGTGCTCAAGAAATAGTCTTCTTCAGAGCGCTGGGCTCATCACAAGCCTTTCCCACTCCTCCCTGCATGTCACTGCGCCCTGTGATCTATGCTGACTGCCCCCAGTCCAGAACTGTGTTCCAGGGACAGGGTTTTACAAACTTCATTTATTCTTTGGCACTTCTGGGCTGGACTCGCACCTTGAGATCCTGCAGATGGTAAGCCTCTAATTTGTTACTGAGAAAGAAGTGCCACAAATGTAGAAAAGAATCCGTCTTTAAAGGTTGTTTTCCCCCTCTTCGTGCGGTCTGGAAATGAAGTCATTGTAGCAGAGTATTTATCTTATCATCCTCAGAGACCATTTCATTAACCAGCTGCTCTACAGACAACTCGATGGCGTTCTTGACGAGAGAAGAAGCTGTTTCTATTAAGAGCGTTTCGTATTGTTCTGAAGTTCTCCCCTCGAAATCACTGTCATTAGCAAAAACCCCTACTTGCTCACTTTCCATTGAAATTAGGAATTGTTTAGGGACATTTTTAGATTTCTTAACATCAAATTCACTGATTTCAGTGTCTGTAATGATAATAGCAATTGGCTCCATTCTTTTGCTTTCTTCTGATCTGGGTTTCTCTGTATCAAGTCCATTTTCTTTCAGATCTGGTCCCCGGCTTATTGCAGCTTCCTCTGCCTGCAATGTGTCTTCCTCTGCCTGGCCGACTGTAGCTTCCTCTGCCTGCACTGTGTCTTCCTCTGTCTGCTCTGTGTCTTCCTCTGCTTGGGCCCCTGTGTCTTCCTCTGCCTGCACTGTGTATTTCTCTGCCTGGCTGACTGTAGCTGCCTCTGCCTGGGCCATTATGTCTTCCTCCTCCTGGCCAACTGTAGCTTCCTCTGTCTGCACTGTGTCTTCCTCTGTCTGGGCCACTGTTTCTTCTTCTGCCTGGCTAACTATAGCTTCCTCTGCCTGGCCAACTGTACCTGCCTCTGCCTGTGCTACTGTAGCTTCCTCTGCCTGTGCTACTGTAGCTTCCTCTGCCTGGCCAACTGTAGCTTCCTCTGCCTGTGTTACTGTAGCTGCCTCTGCCTGGCCAACTGTAGCTGCCTCTGCCTTTGCTACTGTAGCTGCCTCTGCCTGGCCAACTGTAGCTTCCTCTGCCTGTGGTACTGTAGCTGCCTCTGCCTTTGCTACTGTAGCTGCCTCTGCCTGGCCAACTGTAGCTTCCTCTGCCTGTGCTACTGTAGCTGCCTCTGCCTGTGCTACTGTAGCTGCCTCTGCCTGTGCTACTGTAGCTGCCTCTGCCTGGCCAACTGTAGCTTCTTCTGCCTGTGCTACTGTGGCTGCCTCTGCCTGGCCAACTGTAGCTGCCTCTGCCTGGCTGACTGTAATTTTCATCGCTTGGCCCACTGAAGTTTTCTCCACCTGGCCAACTGTAACTTCCCTTATTTGGCCCACTGTAGTTTCCTCTGCCTGGCCGACTGTGGCTTCCTCTGCCTGGCCAACTGTGGCTTCCTCTGCTCGGCTGACGGCAGTTTCCTCTGCCTGGCTCAGCACAATTCCTCCTGATTTCTTTTCTTCAGCAGCACTCTTTCTGCTTCTCTCATCTTTTGCGCTTTCTTGGGTGTCCTCACTGGGCTCTCCCACACTGCACCGATGTGCGGTTGCTGGTGAGGGAGGAGCAGCAGAAGCCACTGGTCTCGGGCTGCCTGCTTCTGAACTTGCTCGCTGCGCCTGTACATGCTGCGTTTCCTTAATCACTTTAGTTTCTGTTTCAAGCCCCGGGGTGCCCATCTGAATAGCAGAAGACTCATTTTCTAATTCCAGTTGTACGGAAATCACATTCTCCCCCGACGTGACGCTGTTGCTTACATGCGATTCTCGGATCTCCTTACCAGCTTCTGCCAACACACCTTCCTGGGTGGACTTAGCCTGGATTGCCTGGTCAGCCAGCTGGGTCTGGGCTTTTGTCTCCAAATCATCAGCCTCTCCCTGGACTCTGACGTAGCCTGAGTCTTCCGTGAGTTTGGAATGACGACTTCTCTTTGCCCCTTTTGAGAATCTTATGCAAGGAATCTTAAGTCTGGATTTTGCTTTTTTCTTAGGAAGGGCCACATCCTCAGGCTCTTCAGGCTCGGATAGCTTCAGCTTCTTTGAAGACCCGGACCTTTTCCTGTGTGTCACAAGGCGTTTGAGGGAGGCCCAGGCCCCCGCTGGCTGCGACTGACCAGAATCCCCAGCTTCTGGGGGACGCTTCTTTGTCACCTCAACAGTCTTGGAATCAGCCTTGGGCTTCATCTTGTTTGCTTTCTTCCTTCTCTTGAAGCAGAGTGTAGCCGTTTTTCTCTCTTGCCTCTCCTCCTGAGGACTAACTGCTACCGGCCCCTTCTCACCCTTAGTTTCTACTTGAATCTCAGAAGCCACAGTCTCCCCCGCTTTTACGCTGCACTCCTCCATTCTCTGGAAGAGCGTGTACTTTCTTCCTCTTGAAGACTTTTGTGACAAAAATATCACACTAAGTCCGATTTTTCCCCGGCGTCTACCCTGCTTTCACTCCACGGTTATTTCTATGGCTTCTTCAGGACACAAATGCCTTGTTTATCTGTTTCTCATGGTTTTCCTTTTCTATTAATTTCCTCTTTGAATGAAAGTTCTGTCCTGGGCAAAATTCATTCAAAGACCAACCTGATGAGAGAAAAGCGTGGAGTTTATTTCACTGTGAGCATATTTATTATTATTATTATTATTATTATTATTATTATTATTATTTTGTCTTTCAAGATAAGGTTCCTTTCTATATGTAGCTATGGCTGTCCTAGAACTCAACTCTGTAGACCAGGCTGGCCCTGAACTCAGAGATCCACCTGCCTGTGCCTCCCGAGTGCTGGGATTAAAGGTGTGTATTATCACCGCCCAAAAGAAGCTTATTATTTTCAATGTAAACTGTAGCACGGAGGCATGTGTTCCACGGAAGTACATACTAAAACGTATGGCTACAAACTGAGGCTTGTTTTTTCCCCATCAAAAAGATTTTAGTGGGACCCCATTTTGTTGTGTTATTTTTGTTAAAGCTTTGATTGGGGTCACTCTGCAAGTGTGCCCTTAGTTCTCTTCTCCAGGAATTGTTTATGGCCCCCACACAGAAAGTTTAGCCAATAACAAAAAACAATGGCAGGCAGGGAGTTAGGGAAGCTAAATGATTGCTGCTAGGGACTTGAGAGATGACTCAAGATTAATTACTGACAAAACTGAGCTCCCAAGTGGGCAGCGGGGCTTGCAGAAAGCCTTAGGCTAGATGAGGACCTCGCCAGAGTCAGAAGTAGAAATTCTGACTCTCTGCTGTTCTTTCTATTGTAGCATAAGGTTTCTGTTCTAAAAATGTGCATTCCATCAAGGAGGTGCTACTTTCCATACACACGCTCAGAAAAACCCAGCACTTGCTGTCATTCTCTGCTCTTAAATTCGTTGTGTAACTTCAGCATTTGCACCACAGCGCCTGCTACTCATACTTTCCCACCGTGACTGCACACAGCTGGAGGCGAGCGAGTGACGATAAAACAGCCAGCGTTGGTTGCGCAACTCTCCTGTGTGCGGCGGCGTCGCTGAGCACTTTCACATGCATCTCTAACCCGCACCCCGGCTTTCCAGAGTGAGGAGGTGGTGATGTCTCCATCTGCAGTTAAGCAGCCTGCCTGAGACTACCAAGCTCCCGGGCAGGCGGCGACAGTGCTGAGATTTAACCCAAGACTGCCTGTCTCCATGAGAGAGTGAACAGCTTTAAGATGCTAAGCTGAGGCGGGTTGTGGTGGTGCAAGGCTGTAATTCCAGCAAGTGGGAGGTGGAGGCAAGAGAATCGATGGAGGTCACCCACAGCTATAAGGGAGTTGAGGCCAGCATTGGCTATGTGAGACCAGGTCTCAAGAGAGGAAAAAAAAAAGTGTAGAACTAAGCTTTTGGTCTGGGCATATAGCTTGGTGACAGCAATGGCCTAGCATGCCACAAGATGCTGGACTTGATCCCCAGTGCCACCAAAGAATAATCATCCATAGAATGGCATGGCTTAAAGAATGGGGACCTGGGGTGATTAGCTGACAACAGCCCCATGAATTTTAGGTGACAGGTGTCCTGGGTTTGGCAAAGGGACTCCTTCCTTAGTCTGCTTTTCATGTACATTCTTCACCGAGCTTTCATTTAAGTACCAGCTCCTAATTCTCTGTAGAACTGGAACCCTGGAAAAAAATCATTTCAAGATCTAAGGAAATATTTTTTTTAAAGGTAAATGTTGTATGCCTCATCTGTCGGCGCAGAAACAAAATTCTAGAAT